>NC_088867.1:12795320-13095320 GCF_032884065.1 Artemia franciscana | reverse complement strand
CATTCTAATCTTGGTTTGCAGACTTATCTTCCTATTCTTTCAAACTTTTTTAAATGTGAAAAAAACACCCTGAGCCCTGGATATTTTAATTTTAACATCTTCACTGCTCCCACCGTCTTTACTAATAATACTACCAAGGTAAGTAAAGTGACCTAATCAATCTTTTCGGTACCCAAAGTCTCCTTTTCATCTTTAGTTATTACTAGCTTTAGTGACATAGTCGTCTTAAAGTTTATTTTCAAACCTGTTCTGTCACCCTAAACTCTTTAAACCTCTTAAAGCTCATTCATTTTGCTCACAATTTCATCTAAGATGCTTGAATCATCAGCATAATCTAAGTCCAGGAGAGTTTTTCATCCTTATTTGATTCCGCCAAAGCAGTGTTATTCTCGTACATAGCACTAATTACTTTAATGTACTTGTCTGGTATCAAACAGTTCGTGGTAATGAACCGTAGTAATGAACGACCCGGCTCAATAGTAACCGAAACTCTAAAAAACGGAATTTTGATGCTAAAAGATACATCATTAACCGATAGTAACCGAAACTCTAAAAAACGGAATTTTTATAAAAATAGTTGTATCAAAAGAATCGCATTTTAATTCTGATTTTAGATATATAAGTTTCATTAAGTTTAAACTTACCCATCAAAAGTTACGAGCCTGAGAAAATGTGCCTTATTTTACAAAATAGGGGAAAACAATCCTAACAAAAGATAGATTCTTAATAGAATCTTCTAGAATCTCTCATAGAATCTTAACGAAAATCACACCCATTAGATTCAGCGTATCAGAGAACCTTACAGTAGAAGTTTCAAGCTCCTATCTACAAAATGTGGAATTTCGCATTTTTTGCCAGAAGACAGATCATGGACAGGTGTTTATTTGTTGTTTTTTTTACCCAGGGATGATGGTATCGACTCAGTGGTCCTAGAATGTCGCTAGAGGGCTCTTTCTAATGGAAATTAAAAGTTCTAGTGGCCTTTTTAAGTGACCAAAAAATTGGAGGGCACCTATGCCCCCTCCCACGCTCATTTTTACCCAAAGTGACGAAATCAAAATTCTGTGATAGCCATTTTATTCATCATAGTCGAAAAACCCAATAAATATGTCTTTGGGGACGACTCACTCTCCCACAGTCCCCGTGGGAGGGGGTGCAAGTTAACAATAATAATGCAAGTTACATATAATGGTTATTGGGAAGTGTACAGACGTTTTCAGGAGGATTTTTTTTGTTTGGGGTGGAGAAATTAAGGAGGGAGGATATGTGGGAGGATCTTTCCATGGAGGAATTTGTCATCGGGGAAGAGAATTTCAATGAAGGGGGCAGGATTTTCTAGCATTATTTAAAAAAAATGAAAAAATAAATATGAAAAGTTTTTTAACTGAAAGTAAGGAGCAGCATTAAAAATTAAAACGAACAGAAATTATTACGCATATGAGGGGTTTACCTCCTCGTAATACCTCGCTCTTTAAGCTAAAGTATTTTTAGTAATTCCAACTATTTATCCTATGGAGTTTGTGATTCAGGGGTCATTCTTAAGGAATTGGGACAAAATTCAAGCTTTAGTGTAAAGAGCGAGATATTGACGAGGGGAAAACCCCTCATACACGCAATAAAAACATACGAATATAGAAGTTCGTTACCTAAGTTAATTTGTAAGTTAAGTATATTTTTTACTAATGAAAACTTTCGTAAAAAATTAAAAGTTCTAGTTGCCTTTTAAGTAATCAAAAAATTTAAAGGCAACTAGGCCTCCTCCTTCGCTCCTTTTTTGTCTCAAAATCTTCCGATTAAAAGTATGAGAAAGCCATTTATCCAAAAAAAAATTCATATGCAAATTTTGTTTCAATTATTTATGTGCGGAGAGCCAAGATCAAAACATGCATCAATTCAAAAACGTCCAGAAATTAAATTAAAAAAAAACAAGTTTTCTTAACTGACAGTAAGGAACGACATTAAAACTTAAAACGAACAGAAATTACTCCGTATATGAAAGTGGCTGTTCCCTCCTAAACGCCCCTCTCTTTACGCTAAAGTTTGACCCTATGTCACAACTCTACTTTTTAAAACAATAAAAAACTTTAGCGTAAAAATTGGGGCCTTTAAGGAGGGAACAGCCTCTTTCATATACGGATTAATTTCTGTTCGTTTGAAGTTTTAAGGTCGCTGCTTACTCTCAGTTAAAAAAAAACTTATCTTTTTATCTCCTAATAAAAACACCATATTTCTACCTGGGACCGCGTCTATTTGCACCTGTTGCTGTAAGTCAAATTCATTTGTGTCACTATTATCTCCGTCAATCGGTTCTACAGGGTCATATACTACTATAAGTAACACCCTAAAATTTTGGTCATAAAATATGTTTTTCAGCCTGAAAACGCCCACCAAACAAACCAAGCTTAAAAAAATTATCCATTAATCAGAATCTTGTGCAAATGCTTTGTCGTTTACTAGGTATATAGGGGCACCTCTCCTCAAGTGTGAATATAGTAGACCGCAAGATCTCCAGTCCTGCAGGTACCCCAAAAGGGTCAAGGCAGTCCTTTGCAGAGCCGTTGTCTATAGATCTGGATTTTACGCCCTGCCGCAATTGTCCTCCTATAGAGGATCCTCCCATGACGGTGTTCTGCATCACCTGTAATTTAACCCATTATTGGGAGAAAGTTTGTTACTCGCGTGGGCCCCTTTGAGTTTACGTTTGAGGGGCCTTCTTCCTCCTTCACCTGTATTTATGGCCCCAGGCGAGGGTGTCCCAGTTTCTATAATGCACCTCCAAGGACCAGGTCCCGCTTGGTCCGTGCCTCCTATGGAGATACCCTTCATATCTGTAGGGCGTTGTCCTATCGCCACCTTGGGACACGCTGAGTGGCCTGGGGAAGGCTCCTACGGATCAGTAGTCTCACAAATGATAAATATATATACATGTACATATGTATATACACATCCATATACAGACATATATACTAATCAAAAAAATACCACAATTAAGTCAAACTAGACCTACGTTGCCCGGGCAACGTTAAGTGTTGCGGCAACCTTTGCCCGGCTTCGCCGACTAAAGTGTTGCGAGAGCAACACTTTGGTTTTGTTTTTTAGCTATCGATCAGTTAGCTATCAGCACATGATCAAAGGCTATTCCTCAGCGTTGAAAAATCAACAACAAAATAGTATCGAAAGAAGGGACTAAATTGACTTTGCAGCCAGTTGAACCTTATCCTTTTCAATCGTAGACATCGTGACGCATGAAAACTCGGAACAATATCTTATATAATCTAGTTGGTATTATAAAGCTATCCCTAACTTTTCAGGATCAAAATACCATAGATGACATTCTATTAATTATTACGAAACTATCTCATTGTTTTACATTCTCGTTTGTGCTTGTTCCTTCACTATCGGTTAATTGATGAAGTTGTCAGCCTATCGAAGTTTTTAAAACGGGATGTTCAAACAAGAACGCAATCAGTTATGACATGGCCAAAGGCTATTCCTCAGCGTTGAAAAAACAACAACTACAAAATAATATCGAAAGAAGGGACTAAATTGACTTTGCAGCCAGTTGAAGTTTGTCCTTTTCAATCGTAGACGTCGTGACGGATGAAAACTTGGAACAATATCTTATATAATCTAGTTGGTATTATAAAGCTATCCGTAACTTTTCAGGATTAAATACCATAGGTGACACTAATTATTACGTAATTACCTCATTGTTTTACGTTATCGTTTTTACCCGTTGCGTAAACACTTAATTCTGTCAGATTTAAAGAGATCAAATACAATGTGCACCGATTTGCACAAATTGCGAGCCAAAAGTGAACAGATTTTCGCTTACAAGTCCCTCTCCCGTGATAGACATCAAGTTCACCGGAAACAAATAAATGGGTACACCAACTAGCAAAAGTTGCAAACCCCTCATCGCTGAAGTTGATTGTAGCCCAACAGCTGATTATTACCTACAAGTCCCCTACATGTCTTACCACTGGAACCAAATTGGTTTAACCATCAAATACACCGGAAACAAATAATAGGTACACCAACTAGCAAAAGTGGCAAACCCCTCATTGCCGAAGATGATTATGAGCTATCAGCCGTTTTTCGCCCAAAGTGAACTGATTCTTACTTATAAGTCCCTCTCCAGTGATAGGCATCAAGTTCACCAGAAACAAATAAATGGGTAAACCGACTAGCATAGTTACAAACCCCTCATCGCTGAAGTTGACTGTAGCCTAACAGCAGATTATTACTTACATGTCTCCTACATGTCTTACCACTGAAACCAAATTGGTTTTACCATCAAATACACTGGAAACAAATAATAGATACACCAACTAGCAAAAGTTGCTAACCCCTCATTGCCGAAGGTGATTATTACCTAACAGCTGACTGTTGCCTACAAGTCCTCTATATGTCTCACAATTTGTATCGGCCTTGATTTCGTTTCAGTGTGTACCTTACTACTGAAGTTGTCAACCCCTTCAAACTTTCAAACGGGTATACCTCATCAGCTCATCAAGAGCTATCGATTGCCGTCGAAAAAAAATTCTATCTGTCTTAGTTCAAAAGTTGATTTTTTTTTTTCCGTAGGCCAACTTTCTAACGTCACCACTTAGAAAGGAGCAAAGGATAAGCTCCAAGTGCTTTAGCAATGAGAGAACTTTTAAAGTTTATTAGGTGCATCTGATACCATTTCCCTACCGCAATCCCAAGTCCGAAAAACCGAATGATAAACTCAGCTGAAATCACGAACAGAAATAGATAGAAACAATAAATGGCAGCACTTTCGGACCCGTGGGAAAATGCCACATTTTTGCTTCTGTAAATTTTTCTATTTATCACTGAAAGAAGATACATTGGCTGCAGGGCCGGGTAACTGCCGCATATATTTAACACTTATAGATTTTACTCCATCTTCAGTTTGAAAGTGGTGCCTACCTGCTTGCCTGCTAGAATGGAGCTTTCCACTCGAAAGCAGAAACATGGTTTGATGAAACGAAAACTTGGCTGCACAACTTCAGATAATCCTCTCTGACATAGGCTATATAACTCCACTTCACTTCGCACAGAGGAGGTGAATGGAGTTTGTCCGGAATGAGGCAGACTCTGTCTACTGACCACGTGCCTCTGGATATGGGGTTTCTCCCCTAACTAAACACTCCGATCAGGACGGCCGCAACCTCATGTGGCGGGTGGAGCCCACCCCGGGAATCTCAGTACCTAGGTTTAACCTAGCTCTAATCAGATTCCAGGCCTAGGGTCGGTTGGGCTAGCGACCCTACACCCGAAAATTAAGTGCTACGAAAAGTGAAAATATAGTCTCGGACCCGGGTTCCCTTTTAAGATCTCGACCATCGCGCGTAAATGGACATGCTGACGACGTCAGAAAGACTGACAGACTAAACCTTATGGACCGAAGGGGGCTACGAATAGCCACCTGGAATGTCTTGACTTTGAATGCACCTGCGTCAAAGAACCTACTCTCTGAAGAACTTCGCAAGTATAAAGTGTCAATTGCAGTTCTTACAGAAACACGTCTTACCGGAAGCGGAGAAGAGCGAATAGGTTACAGTGACTCATTGCTCTGGTCTGGAGGAAGCTCTAGAAAGAATGGTGTTGGTCTTGCACTAAATAGCCTTACAAGAAAGGCCTTACTTTTACACGAAGCTGTATCGGACAGATTAATGAAGGTCCGCTTTGGACACAAGCATGGCAAGATGACTGTCATCGTATGCTATGCCCCGACCAACGATTCTGATGATGCAACTCAGGAGGACTTCTACTCTGATTTGTCCAGATGCCCTGCAACAGTACCCTCCCATGATATAACTGTTCTCCTTGGCGACTTTAATGCGACAGTGCGCGATGATATGGGTTTATGGCGTCGCACAGTTGGTCCTGTATCCCCCGACCCACTTAACGACAATGGGCTCCGCTTACTTGAAGTGTGCCGATCTCTCGACCTTTACATTGCAAACACCTACTTCCAACGCAAAACTATTCATCAGTACACGTGGTATAGTAATGACGGTCGTACAAAGAAGATGATTGACTACGTCATTATTTCCAAACGCTGGAGATCATTGGTGAAGAACTGCAGAACTTACAGATCAGCAGAGCTTGGAAACGCAGACCATAGGCTTGTGTGCGCCGATCTTCGGCTTCGCCTCCATGCACAACGATCGAAAAGAAAATCCGTCGCTGCAGATATTGCGAAACTAAAGGAACCAGATACTCGCCAGAAGTACAGTATCGAGATATCGAATCGCTTCGAGGCCCTTGGCTCACTTAATAGCAGCGAAGATCTCTGGAAGCATTTTAAATTGTAGACCAGTGAAGCAGCACAACTAGTGCTTGGCAAGAGGAGTTATCCAAAGAAATCGTGGCTAACTAATGAAACACTGCAAGTCATAGAGCAAAGACGGAAGGCAAGACTTCTTGGGGACATGACCACATATGGGAGGCTCAATGGAGTGCGGAACAGACTCGTTCACCGGGATAGAACCCAGTTTGTTGCAAGGAAAGCCGATGAAATTGAGCTAGCTGCAAAAAAGAAAGATATGGGCAGCCTATTCAAGCATCTCCGAGACATCACTGAAAATAAAACTCCCACCTTGGGTCCCGTCCTGTCCAGGGATGGTGCACTTCTCTCTGACGAAGGTTCTTGTCGTGAGTGGTGGAAGGTCCACTTCTGTTCGCTCCTCAACAATACTGGTTCGTCTGCGCTTCCTAATGATAGTCCCAGCCAACCTTGCAGTCAAAGACCTGGAACAGATGTTCCTCCAGATGAGCCTTTCAGCCCCTCAGAAATTGGACAAGCAGTAAAAAGACTCCAGAATAATAAAGCTGCTGGTATCTGTGGCTTAAACTCAGAGCTGCTAAAATATGGAGGTCCTGCAATGCTCCTGTCTCTACACACCCTGTTCTCTACAATCTGGCAAACAGAGATAATTCCCGAGGATTGGCGGAAGGGTGTCATCATCCCCTTATGGAAGAAGAAAGGCTCGAGAAGCGACTGCTCCAACTACCGGGGAATAACCCTACTGTCAGTCCCTGGCAAACTGTTTTCAATGGCCCTGCTGGATCGATGTCGGAGCATCATTCGAAAAATCCGGCGACCGGAGCAAGCTGGTTTTATGTCGGATCGTCCAACCATCGAGCAGATTTTCACGATTCGACAAATAGTAGAGAAGACCACAGAGCCGACAGAAAGCATTTATTGCCTTCGTTGACTTCCGTGCTGCATTTGACTCAGTCGATCGAAAAGCTCTTTGGCGGATTCTAGAGTTGACTGGCCTACCCGAGAAATATTGCAGACTTCTCAAGGCGCTGCACCATGGGACGGAGAGCTGTGTACAAGTAAATGTTCGGCGCAGCCCGTTCTTTCAAATCACGACAGGGGTGCGCCAAGGATGTGCAGTGGCCCCAGAGCTCTTCAATGTCATCATAGATTACGTTATGACAAAAATCACTTCACGTCTCAGCTTTGGGCTCAAATTTGGAGATCATACCATCACAGTTGTCGATTTTGCCGATGACTTGGCCATTCTGGCGGACTCCATGGAGCAGCTGCTGGAAGCGCTCCGAATTCTACGAGAAGAGGCTGCCAAAGTAGGACTGCATATAAACTGGAACGAAACTAAAATTATGACCATATACCCGTCTTCTCCTGCTGTTAACTCTCCAGTTAGCCTGGACAGTACCACTAGCATCGAGGTTGTTAAAGACTTCACCTACCTGGGCCCCGTAATTTCTTCAAATGGCTCACTTCTCCCCGAGCTGCAGGCAAGATTATATAAAGTGTATTCTGTCATGGGTAGACTGAATCGTCACCTCTGGCGAAAACCAAATATCAGTCGCACAACGAAACTGCGGATCTTCAACGCTCTAGTCGGCTCTGTGATGCTTTACGGAGCTGAGACATAGCAAGCATCAGCTGCAACCCTCAAGAAAATAGACGTATTTCATGCAAAGAGCCTGAGGAGGATTGAGGGCCGAAAGAAACGACCGAAGAAACGTTGGTCTGACAGCCTGTCCGAGTTCTTGGCGATGGCAAACATCAGACAGGGCGAAGAGCAAATACTCGCCATGGACCGAAGTGGGTGGAGGAGGCAGACGTCACTCTCTACGCCGAGCAGTGCCCGGCAGGAGACTTAAGTAAGTAAGTCACTTCGTACACCATAGGCTCTGGCTCGTGGACAAGCAAAAACCATCCTTTTTGACCCCAGGCAAGAGTTCTGCGGAGCTTTCCAAAATGTAATGTCATATTCATCAATCCGGCCTGAGGTCCACTTTCTGTAAAAACCGCACAGGTTAGACCCTTACCAGTTTCCAGGAATAAGTTGAGATCGGCTGAATAGGGAAAAAAAACGGGACAAAACCAAAGTGTTGCTCTCGCAACACAATTACCAAAAAAAAGAGTAGGACTACTTCGTCTCTGAATTTTTGAAAGACCAGTGTGTTATTTGGGCCTAGTGAAAACAAAATATGTTTAAACAGTTTCTCTTTTATCATTACAACATGGAAAAAGCAAAATTACTATGGAAAAAGCAAAAATTAGTATCTTTATCATAAGCAGCGCAGTAGCGCCGCCTATGATAAACAGCGATATGGGCACGATGTATTATTTATCCATTTGTTGTTTTTTGTCATGGCACTTTATATAGAAGAGGCTGTCGTAGAAAATTCGAAATGAGCTCGTTCGATTGGAAATTCAATCAAGGATTTCAATAAAAGTGGTTAGCATAACAGGAATCTTTCAAAGTGGTCAGATCATTCTATGATTCTTCTTTTGAGCTGATTTGTAATGTTTTCCAAGCAAGTATACTAGAATATTCTTAGAGAATGTCCTTTCCTGAACTTCAGAAAAATTGTATTTTATAACTAAAAAAAAGAAAATCACGCTTTCCATTGATGTAAATTTCATTTAAACCTAAATATATCTATCCTCCGGCACAACACGGGAGAAGCAAATCGTTTTTTAAGAATATTTGGGAAGTAGGTGTCGGCCTTTAGTTTTCTATCGTTTATTCGGATCTCTTCTCAAAGCTATACAAATTTCGGCAAACAGCCTAATCAGTTCTGACGAGTTTGGTCGCGCAAACTAAAAAAGCTTATAATAGCAAGTGGGGTGATCCATTTAAACATCGAACAGACTTGAAGGACCAGAATAGAACCATTAGGAACTAAAAATGTTTTCTTTTCTGTAATTCTGATGAATATCATGACTTTCTTTCTTTTCCCTTTTTTGAGGCTCTGGAAAATTAAAACAACACTGTACAAAATACAAATCGCTTTTAGTAAAGCGTAAATGACGTTCTCACCATTATAGGGCTTAGAGAGCTGCTAACCCTGCTCTTGTTTAGGGTAATTTCTTTTCGTTTTAAGTTGGTTTAAATATTTAATTTAATTTCTGTTTATTCATGGACTCACCTATTTATCGATAGCAGTAATTGTTATCTGTAAGTCATCATTCATTTAATTTATGTTTGTTTTTATTTTCATTGATTTATTCGTAGCAATTTCATCACGCTTTAATCCTGAACTATTCTATGACTTCATTCCTTTTCATTTTAGGTTATATCTCTTTGTTTTCAATGAGTTTTTTTTTGTTATTATTAATCATTGTAAAAAAGAATGTCTCCCAAAATGGTGTTTCCAGGAAACAAAAATAAAATTAATTTTTCACTGCCTCACTGATGTATGATGTTTTTTTCGCAATTT
Source organism: Artemia franciscana (assembly GCF_032884065.1). Classification (NCBI taxonomy): domain Eukaryota; kingdom Metazoa; phylum Arthropoda; class Branchiopoda; order Anostraca; family Artemiidae; genus Artemia; species Artemia franciscana. The sequence continues at coordinate 13,085,600 of NC_088867.1, read as the reverse complement.
TTTGGGGTGGAGTGGGGGCTGAAACCGGTAAATAATACTTGATAGGATTATTTTGTTGTATTGTGTTCATGTGTATGTGTTGTTGTTTTTTTTGTATATATAAGATAGGCTAGGTGGATAATCATGAGTTGTTATGTTTAGATATTTATTTATAAGATATAAATCGTAACATGAATTTGCAGCACATGTCCTTAGGACTTGTGCTGCAAGTAATTTATTAGTGGTGTCATTTTTATTTATGTTTATATTGTGGATAAAAACAAAACCTACCTACCTACCTACCTCGCTCACACAAAAAAAAGACTTTTATGCATTTTCTGTTCTTGTTGATTGTAATTTTTTATAAAACTTTGGGTAAACCAATGGCTTTTTTCCAACTCTGCTATGTAATCGAAACTTTTGCGGAGGAATCGACAGCCCAAAATGATATAAGGGAAGTGCCTAAGTCTCGGCCTCCATCCCTTTGTACTGGCAAGGCTTTATGCCTCTTTATAGATTGGTTGTTTAAGCTTGATCTTGTTTGAAGTAGATTCTGATTTTCCTCGATCTAAGGTGTTTTCCTTAAAAGTTTTAGGATTAAGTTTAAACGATCTCCATCAAGTTTTGAGATTAGGTTCAGAGAATTCCCACGAAGCTCATATGGATACTTAATAAGTGTTATGATTAAGTGTCACTAGTTTGGGCTGTAAGTCCATTTCTGAAAGTTTCCTTGGCGTTTTTTTTTTTTTTATTATTATTATTATTATTATTATTATTATTATTATTATTATTATTATTATTATTATCATCATCAATTCCATTGAAACCTTTAAAGCCATATGATTTGTTTAGGAAAGGAATCTGGTTGCTCAAAGACACCTTCCCATACCCTGATTTAAGCTGTAAGTCCAATTCGGAAGGTTTCCTTGACAAAGGGAAAAATTTTACGGGCTTAGTAAACATCTTCCCGGGTCCGAGTTTTTTCGTAGTTCCATCTTTGAGAATTGCATTCAGTACTCTAGCTATACAATTTAGTGAAAAATTACTCCTTTATGCTTTAAAATTTAAAGCCGATTTATTATCGACAATTTTATCATGGATATTTGAAGCCTCGAAATATTATTCCTTTCTTGCTTCTGATAGTTTGTGCCGTATTTTGTTGCTTAAATCCATTATTGTTGCTTAATGTAGGATAAAAACCTCAAATTCTAATTTTTTTTTTATCAATGGTATGAAAATTGCAAAACTTTGTAAAAAAAAAAAGTCATCACAGCTTAGTATAGATTTTGTAGAAATATTGTTATCTATATCCCGTTTTTATTTTTAAACTGATCAGTCATAATAATAATAATATTGTATTTCAGTAAACAACCATGAGAGATAAAACTCTACAAAAAGAAAACTTCAAACGAGACGACGGCCAGTAGAATTGAAAGACTAAAACAACGCGGATGTTTCGCCTGTATCCAAACAAGGCGTCTTCAGCACAAGATAGAAAATTAAAAGAAAACTAATCTAAAAACAAATAAAAACCACCACCAATAATAATAAATACAATTGTCGCTACTTATCCACGTAGGGAAAAGCAGCTATTTGAGTTACTTCAATGAGAATCAAAGAGCAACTGAGGAAAAATTATGAAAATTGAAACTTAGTTAATTATTCTGTTGCGAAATAATCCTCTTGTAAGCTAACATTGAAGCAACTCTTTTTGGTCTAGTGGGTAATCTTGTCCCCTGGTGATTGTGTAAAATTTTAATTCCCCCATCGACTATTGGTTCAATTTTCAAAAGAATATCATAAATTGGGTCAATATTTAAATTCCCTGTGTCTCTATTTATTGAAATATTAGCAAATAAATGTTTTTTAATTTCTATAGCCTCCCTCGCCCACTCAGAAAAACCTCTATCATTAGAAATAGCTGTAGCCTCATCAAATTGTATAAAATGTTCGGGATAAAAGAATGTATGTTCAGCTAGATACCAAACAAAAGTTTCGGGAGGCTTTCTTAGTTGTAGAGTTTTTTTCTATTGAGTTGCGATGCTCAATAAATCTTTCAGTAAATTGTTGGTGAGTTCTACCAATATAAAACTTTCCACAGGAACAAGGAATTTTATATACCCCACTAACTAAATCTCCCCGGGTTAAATCCTTCCCAGAATTAAGAAAACTATCTAATGGTCTCACTTATTGGAAACAAGTATCAATGTTAGGTTTACCCAAAATTCTTTTAAGCATCTCCCCCAAAGTAGGTACATAAGGTAAAGAAATGAAACTTTTCGGTAAGTTTAATTCTGTGCACTGTGAAACCCCAATAACCCTATTGTTGTGTTTAATGCGTCTATTTTTTATTTTTTCATCAACGAATTTAATCGGGTAGCTATTACAAAATAAAACATCCCGCAAATATAACAATTCAGAATCTAAAAACTCCCGGGAACAAATTCTGAAAGCTCTATCCACCAGTGCAATCACAACCCCTCGTTTAACTGAAATAGGGTGGCAAGAGTGAAAGTTCAAATACCTATCACTGTGAGTAGGCTTTCTATAAACTGAAAAAAGTAAATGGAACTCGCTTTTAATCAATAAGATATCCAGAAAAGATAGTTTATCACTTTCTTCAAACTCCACTGTAAATTTTACGTTTTTGTCAAAACTATTTAAATGTTTATGGAAAAGGTCTAAAGACTCTAAACCGTGTTTCCATATGCAAACCACATCGTCCATGAATCTGCCCCAGAAACAAGGAGAGAGCCTAAAACTGTGTATGGCGGAGGTTTCAATAGATTCCATGAAGAGATTTGCCAACAAAGGGGAGAGAGATGCCCCCATAGCCAAACCAAACACCTGTTTGTAAAATTCACCTCTAAACCAAAATAAAGAGAATGTTCGTTTGCAAGAATAACCAATTTCATAATGACTTCAATCTCCAAACTTGCCATGGTCACATCTTGTATCAAATCGAAGTGCTTTTGTAATTTAATCCTTAACATATCCTCGCACTTTTTCACGTTACAATTTGAATACATGGACAGAGAACTACAGAAATCAAAATCAAAACTACAGAGAATTGAATTCTCCTCCAGTGTGAAATTTTTTAACTTATTAGTGAGATCAGTGGAATTTGTTATATATGATTTTTGTGTTCCTAAGAGTGGACGCAATGCTACCGATATTGCGGTGTCGCAATGTCGACAAATACAATACATAATATTGTATTTCAAAGCTCTCCAGTCAAATACCAAGAATTGAAACGTGCGCACCAGGCAACTTTACATAAATATTCTAAATTTAAATTTACCGACTAAAATCACTTATTTAAAATATGCACATGGTTAACAAGAGAATGGCAATAAGCCAAATAAGGGAATATTGTTAGAAATATAGATGGATGTTGCACAGATCTCCCCCCCCCCTACTCTTCATGAAAGTGAGATATGTGCTGATAAATAAGCACAAATTTAATCGGGAATCTTGCTAGTTTATTCTGTATCTTACTTGATCTATGGTAAAAGCTATAATCAAAAGTCGTTCTGTTTGCGGTGTATTATCGTCTTGAAGGGCCGGTTATAACTATGAAATTTGAAGACATCGACGAGATCTTGCGTAAGGCAAGATTTGTCAGATTAGACTTTTCCCTCTCTCTCTCTTTCTTTATTTTTATGATTCTCCATAAAATCATCTATTTTTCTATTCATCTATTCATCTATATTTTTTTCTGTTTTTATTTTTTACAGACTATAGGAATCTCTACTTTCCCTGGAATATATTCCTGTCTGTGTAGCGTATGTTTTAAAGAGCAGTTTATAATTGTAGTTTGTAAACATATAGGATCAGGAATGGTGCTCCATTGGGACCAACTTAGAGAGCTCTTGATCGCTTCCGGGGATGTGAAGATAATCAGGCTATGGGATGCCAATGTAGAGCTGAAACTTGGGGATATACCAACCGGATTAGATGGGTGCGTTACTCAGATTTCATCCGACAGGAGTAGTAAGTACCTTTCCTACATGAATTAAAGATGAAAAATACGCTAAATACAAATTAACAGAGACGAAAATGTGTCAGCAACTGTTAATATAGACTAAAATGTAAGCACCAATCGTACCAAATTTTCCAGAATACTTTCGAAAGAAATAAATAAAGTGAAAATGCAGAATATAAAGTTATTCAGAATTTCTGTTGCTGAAAATGGAATATGTAGCGTTTTTTTCTATTATTTATTGGTATTTTCTGTTAAACAAGAATTGCATGTGTAGATTCAAATTTTCTGTCGCTATTTTTATCGCAATTTTGCTGCTTTTAATTACAGCTAAAAATCCTGTTTTGTCTCTAATAATGAGAAGGTAATTTGGTTTAAAAAATTATTTAATTAAAGTGGGAGGGTAGTGCACCACTTTCCAGACACATTTGGCAACTGGATATTATCCTATGAATTATTTACAGCGGGAACTTTCCACAAACCAAGCAATCACAAGACTTCACTTGCAGTCGGTGAACGGATTGAACACTCCTGATCAACGAGGCTACTGGGCTTGCAGTGTGTGAACTAGATAGGAAGGAAGACGCCCAAGCAAGAAAGTGTTTTGGCTGAAAACTGATGGCCGGCAAGTCCTTGACATATTCATGTGTAATTTGTTCAGATCTTCAGATAAAAAGTGAAGAAATAAAAATGATGCGGAAGGAAGAAGAAAAAGTGAAGGCTATACATACTTAGACCCAGGTCTTCCCACACCGGTTGGTGAATAAGGCGATAACGGTTCCTCTCCTCCTTTGGATTGAAGGTCTTCCAGGAGTGACCTCGACAGCGCGCTATTCATTATCCTGATGGCATCTAAGCATCAATTTCTTCCAACCGTGCCTTTAGATCTCAATAGGGACCTAGCACCAAACGTCAAGGAATAGGTGCTCCTTCAACGGTTCTAACCATGTTTCAGTATAACACCGACAAAATTTAGGTAAATTTATGCGTCTTTGCTTTAAATGAAATAATTTTCAAACTTTTTGAAAGGCTATCGGTAAGTTTGGAAATTATCTGAAATTTCCAGTTAGTTATATTTGTTGCTGTCAAAAATGATTTTATAAAAGCACTGTTAAAATTTTAACTTTAATGTAGATTGCCGGGTTAAAGGTCGGAAGGGGTACCCCTTCCTCTGATATATAGGATAGTTTTTGTTCTTTTTAAGTTTTAATATATTTCTCTATATATATTTGGAAAAAAATTAATTCAAGAAAACAAAAATAAAAACGTTCATCAAGATGGTATTTTTCAAAATCTAGAGGAATGACATTTTTTTTTTTTTTTTTTTTTTTTTTTTTTTTTTTTTTTTTTTTTTTTTTTTTTTTTTTTTTGTACAAAGGAAAAAAACATCAAGGTCCTTTTTCCAAATTTAGGGAAAAGGATAAAATCTGCGAAAAAATACAATATCCACAAAAAACAAAACACAAAATAATAAAACCTAAAAAATCTACAGAATTTTGATTACTCTAGTCAGGCATCCCTCCTTGACAATCGGAAAATTTTCAGCATTCAATCAGAGCAATGCCTCTAAACCTCGTGTTGTATCTTTGAACTATTTGAAAAACTAAATTTCCTTAATTTGGTATATAAATACAAGCATTTATAGCTTAAAGTTTTGGATTTAAAAATCTTTTAAGTTAATACTGATGCTAAAAAGATCAACTTTGATGTGTTAGGTTTGATCAAGGCTGGATATTCATGCTCGGTAACTGAACTGTTTCATATAAAACTGTTCCTACTGAGAAGCACTTTTGCTTGAAATTTCTTTTTTAGCTTTATTTATTTCATTTACATGAACTTTTCTTTTAAGATGTTGAAGTAAACATTGAATTGTATGAAGTAGTGATAAAATATTGTTGTCAATTCATATTGGTAGATGTATAAGCCACTCATTGTTGATGAGCCGTTTCTTTCATATCCCTGTGGTTGTTGATAATATTTTTGATACCAGAATAGAAACTATCAACAAGTGGAAGTAGTCTTTGCTTAAATATAATCAGCAATCATGTTTCTTTTTATATAGTTTCCTTCTATTGATGATGCTGATATGATTTTATTGAGTGATTAAACCTTTACAGGTATTTCACTGCTAAATGTCTACAACTAACACTACAAAGAAAGAAAAAAGGAATAATTGTAACAACTAAATGCTACAATCAAAGGCAATAAGTGAACATGAAGTGGCTTGATGATGATGTTTTTATTAAGTGATTAAACCTTAACAAGTATTTCACTGCTAAATGTCTACAAACTAACACTACAAAGAAAGAAAAAAAACTGGAATAAAATGAAACTAATAAATGCTACAATCAAAGGCAACAATCATGTATAAATATCAAATATTAACATCAAACCAGTCTTCTAGTTGAATACAAAAATCTGTTCAAACATTTCCTTAACTCCTACAGATACAAAAATCTGTTCAAGCATTTCCTTAACACTTTATCAGAAATTATTTAAATAGGACAAAATGAGAAATTGATTCCTAGATATTGGAGTTCTAGTTCCATACCAAAACGTTGTAAAAAAGTAAACAGGGCAAGTGAACATGAAGTGGCTAAAAGTTTCTCTTTCCGCACAAATGCACTCTCCGCTTCTAAATATTCCAATTTCATTTAAGAAATAACTTAACCAGCAATGTCCTGTTATAATAAGCTGGTGGGTAATATTCATTTTATGAGCAGCTATTAAATAGTCATTTTATGGAAAGAAATGTATTGGCCATGAACTCACTCTATTTGTGAAACATTGATACCACTTTTCATAGAAAGCAATTTTCAGTTTACGTCTATCTAAGGGAAAGGGAGCTGAGCTATCATCTGATTGAACATCCAAAAAAAAAGTATAATCTCATCCGTGTAAACACTGTGTGACTTTGTCCTGCTGGATATTGGGATGACTGATGTAGAAAGTTCTGGCCAGTATTTTGGTCTAACCTCTTTTGCGTAGCGCATAATTGTTAATTCTTTAGATCTCAAATCTATTATTAAGACTCTTTATAACCGACAAGTACATATTTTTAAAAGCAAGAGGTTTTAGCCCCCAAGTACATTTAGCTGCACGCATCAATTTTGTAGAATATTGTTTTACAAAATTTATCCGGTTTCTAATATGTTCCGCCCATAATAACTTCCTATCTATGGTAACTCCCAAATATTTAGCTTTTTCTTTTATTTAAATTACATAACCATTAAAAACTAGGTCAGGTCTAGGAAATATTCGTTTACTTGTGAAAATAACTGCTTCTGTTTTCTTTTAATCAAATCCTCTTCTATTCAAGACACGTTTAGCTTACTGTTGCTTGTCCGACAGTGCCATCTACGATTCTATCATTTGTTGCATTCTAAAGCAAGAAAAAGGCCTTAATTAAACATGATAATTAAATTTACAAATAGTATCTTGATGAATATTTATAGTAGTGTAAATCGTACAACAAAAATACCACTAATGACTTCATGTAAAACATGAGCGCACCTTTCTTAATGACTCATATTTTATTATGATTTCGGAAACTCAACAAACCCAACAGTTTGTTATTTTTCCTTCTTTTTAACATGAAGATAGTCTCTAAATTGAATTTACAACGGGTATAACTCATTAATCAAATTTTACGAAAGTTTAGAATATACGTGGGCATGAAATGAGGGTCAGGGACCTCAATGGGAACCTGACAAATTCCTTAATGTTTTTGAATCACGCTTTTGGGAACAGAATACTCGGGTTTGGCTAACTGGCGTAGAGAAATTGGCCATCCTACATTTTAGAAACAGATTCAAGTTGTGTACCTAACCTGACATCACACGAGCATTTTCTTGTATGTCATGCATTGCATAAATAAGATTCTTGAGTTCCTCACGCATAAATTATTTATGTAACATAATGTCTGTTGGAAGGCCCAAAAAACAAAAATTTGCAGTTGCAGTTACTATAAATAATTATTCTTTGGAACCAAAACCTCAACTATCAAACATGATAAGATGTGAAAATCGATAACCTGAACCGTTAATTGTGACAACAATAACACGGGAAGCTAAAGCAAAGGTCATTGCTAAATTATCTGATGTAATCAATATCCAAAAACATGTCAAAAATGAGAATGAAGAGCAAAGATACGGGCGTTAGAAGATATGTTAAAACGTCAATCAGAGCTTGTCAAAAATGAAATGTAAAGCAAAGACAAACGCGGTTAGAAGACATGCGGCACCGAGTAAGTGAGTGAGTCAAAAAGGAAAATGAAGAGCAAAGACACACGCTATTAGAAGATATGCGACATCAAGTATAAGAGCGAATCAAAATGAAAATGAACAAAAAATACACACGCGGTTAGAAGAACAGTGGCGGCGTGTCAAAATGGAAATGAAGAGCAGAGACACATGCAGTTAGAATATAAGTGATACCGAGCATATGAGCAAGTCAAAACAAAAATGAAAAGCACAGATACACGCGAATGGAAGAGCGAGTCAATAAAAATCAACCTGGACAGTGAGGATCAAAACGTGTCAAAATTGAAAATGAGAGCGATGGTGATTGGGTTTGGGATTTCGACATGGATAAGGTCATCACTGCCCTTTACACCTTTGTTAAAAACAAAGGTTCGGCGATATGCATTTCATAATGATGAAATACAAGCCGAGGTAAACCGAACAAAACAAATTGAAAATGATATCGATGAATATTAGGTTTGGATTTTACATGGATAAGGCCATCAATGCCTACCATACGTTTGAAAATCAAAACCTAGGCAAGATCAATCGTTGGAACTAGTTACCGCAGCAGATTGGCTTTGAAGTTCTCTTTCGAATTCGGAAGTTGCGAGTTCAAGTCACTCTGCGGTAATCCATGCAGAGGATTCTTAGGGTTATAACTATATTTGAGATTAGATGAATTGCGATTTTTTTGTCCTGTGGTGGCGCAGTGGATTTGACCTTAGCTTGGTAATACGGGACCCAGAGATCGAATCACGCTGCAGAAATGCACTGCAGGGCCGACACAGGGACCTTAGTAGTCAAGAAGCGTCGTTAATTCTTAAATAAATCGTTGGAACAAAATGAAGTTTTTGTCCCACCATCTGAACAATTGAAAGAAACAAAGGAACGGCGATATGTCTTTCATAATGACAAATGACAAGCCGAAACAGAAGTTGAAGGTCCAATAAAAAAAAAGAAACGTAATTTTACAAAGGCACTGCTTCTAATTTATGGTTCATTTAAACGTCATGACATCAAGAAAAGCCGTGTCTGTGTTTAGAAGACAAGCGACAATGGGAAACCATATGTAGAATCCTGGCGCATGCCTGGACCTGGCGGCTAAGCCGTAAGTCGCCATGCTCCCGGTAATATATATATATATATATATATAAATATATATATATATATATATATGTATATATATATATATATATATATATATATATATATATATATATATATATATATATATATATATATATATATATATATATATATACATGTACATGTACATATGCATATACATATCCATATACAGACATACATACTGATCAAAAAATACCACAATTAAGACAAACTAGACCTACGTTGCCCGGGCAACGTGAAGTGTTGCGGCAACCATTGTCCGGCTTCGCCGACATTGTATATATATATATACTAGCTGTTGGGGTGGCGCTTCGCGCCACCCCAACACCTAGTTGGTGGGGCGCTTCGTGCCCCCCAAGCCCCCCCCCCGCGCGCGTAAGTCGTTACGCGCCATATTAGTTACGCGCCATTGTAGTTGTGTCCCTGTGTCCCACCTGTGAATAGATATATATATATATATATATATATATATATATATATATATATATATATATATATATATATATATATATATATATATATATATATGTTTTTAACTACGTAAAACATGCGAATATACAACATTCTTCGCTGTCCCATTGTCTATGCATATAAATAGATTGTCAGGTTTACTGACTCTTGAACATGCAACATATAATTGTCCATGGGAAAAACAATCCGTATTCAGATCTATACCTCATTATTCTAATGATGTGTCCCTGTGTCCCGGTCGTCATTTGTGTCCCGGTGTCCCAGTTTGTAATTTCTCTTTGAATGTCCCGGTCGTCATTTATATTCCCTGTGTCCCGGTGTCCCGGTCGTCATTTGTGTCCCGGTGTCCCGGTCTGTAATATCTATTCGAACAATCCCTGTGTCCCGGTCGTCATTTATATATCCCGCCTGTGCCCCCGGCGTCCCCGTTGTAGTTGTGTCCCTGTGTCCCGGTCGTCATTTATATTCCCTGTGTCCCGGTCGTGATTTGTGTCCGGGTTTCCCAGTCTGTAATTTCTCTTTGAGGTTCCCGGTCGTCATTTATATTCCCTGTGTTCCGGTCGTCATTTGTGTCCCGGTATGTAATTTCATCAGTGGACAAACATGACGGCAGTCGACAAACAACTTCATGACGCATACAGCTCAATCCTTAAAATGAAGCCAGTCGACAAACATGACGTCAGTCGACACACAAACATGACGTCACTCGACAGACACACACACACAGACAACTTATTTTTATATATATATATATATATATATATATATATATATATATATATATATATATATATATATATACATATACGTCATATACACATACGTCAACTTATTTTTATATATATAGAAGATTATTTATATATCTATATAAATTTTATATATATATATATATATATATATATATATATATATATATATATATATATGAAGTTGTTTGTTTGTGTGTTGACTGACGTCATGGTTTTGTGTCGACTGACGTCATTATAAGGATTGAGCATGATGCCGTCCTGACGTTGTTTGTCGACTCACGTCATGTTTGTCGACTGACGAAATTACAGACCGGGACACAAATGACGACCGGGACACAGGGAATACAAATGACGACCTGGACACAGGGGCGCAACTACAACGGGGACGCCAGGGGGCACAGGGGGGATATATAAATGATAATTATATGTTGCATGTTCAAGAGTCGGTGGACTGATGAAACGTGTCAGGAAGTCCTTCTCCAAAGGACACTATATCTGCCTTTAAAACAGGTGGAGGTTGAATATTCACTTCTAGTGATCCGAAGATCGCCATTACTGCCTCCCGCGTAGAATCATCGATTACTGGATGACACTTTCGACAAATTGGAATTACCCGTTTCTTAACGTCATTTTCAATCTCGGAAGACTTCACAGTATTTTGACATCGCATGCAGGTGGCCGTAGAAAAAGAACCATGGCATTGCACAACGTGCTGAATCTCTGTTACCTGTTCCAATGTATCTATGTTCTGCGTGTAATTCCGTAAAAGCTTATTTTTCTTTTCAAGATGACGTATGAATCTATGACAGAGCGAAGGCTTAAATTCGCCAGGCCTTATTTCACCGGCAAACTCGAAAAAAGGCCGGGGATCTTTTCGAAAATAGGATCGCAGTTGGATCTGGCAAGCCAGGAAAATCTTTTGAAAGACGAGCATAAACTCCGTCACGACTTCGAAAATCTGGTATACCACAAGAAACAGAAACACCAGCTCCAGTAAGGACCAGAATCTTGTTTGAATTTCGAATCAAATTCAGAATGTTTGTCATAGTTGAAATGTGCTGCAAACGAGTTCATCTCTCAGGTTCAGTCATTAGCGAAATCAGCATCCTCCACAGAGTTTCTTCCTCGAAACCCCCAACAGGCATCTTTTCCTTAATATCTGGTATTAAACCTCGAAGTACGTCTAAGGGACGTTTGCCTTCTGACATTTCTTCGTGCAGCCAGGCCAATGATTTAGAGTTCGGGTACCAGTCGTGATTCGAAAGATCAGAAAACCCACTAATTGATTATATGTCACTACAAGATGATATATTGTCCTCCTCAATCTCTTGTTGAACTAATTGATCCAATGGCTCTTCAAGAGATAGTAGCTCTATTTGTTGATTTGCTTCTTGAATGGAGTTTTCCTCTGGATATGACTCATCAGGCTTTATAGTTTTTGAATGTGGTTCATTTACATCATTATTCATTTTCCATTAGTCCTTACCATGTAATACAGCCCTATTGATGCTTGGTTTTCAAATCATAACTTCCGTGGCTCTGAAAAATAGTGCACCCATCCCCTTCCCTCAACTTGCAACCATAATGGGCAACTAGCAGGACTTTAGACATGAAGTCGTACTTATGCATCTTCCTATTTTTGATTCCCATTATGTCTTTTTGTCAGAGTAGACCACATTTAGTTGAATTTCCATAAGAAATCATCAAAGTTAATGTGTTCGGTCCAGTTCCCATTTGCTGAGAGCACAAATCCAAGTTGTATTAAACTTATAATCTCATGTTTAGGGACTACTTTTATTGACTCGCTTTAATGAGCAAATGACAAATCATGTTGTTCGTTGGGTTTTCCACTATTAAAGATGACATTCTCAATCTTGGATGCGTTTATCTTAAATTTTCTTTGAATCTGTGTAAGCTTCAATGAAATTCAGGAGAGTTTTAAGCTCCTTGGCTGATTTAGCCACCAAAGCCATGTCTTCACCGAATAGTAAAAAAGGAAAATGGAGTATTTGCTAGTTACAGGGCCGGAGCCCATCCCTAGTCAAGGTACTCTGCTAAACCATTAATATTTCGGTAACAGCTTGCCTTTTTGACGGACACCTTTGCAGGTTCTGAATTACCTAGATACACTTTATTTAGCAACAATGACTAGATAAAGTGATCATGAACATACTAATTAACAATTTAACAAAGGGCTTAGGGAGCCCAATCTTAAATAATTAACATAAATCTTATACTTTCTTCTGCAATATATCTCCATAAAGATAAAAACTCTTTATAGCTTTTCCAATATTCACCTTGCATCCCACTTATAATATTAACCCTATTTAGCCAGTACCCTAATAAAGCATCCAAAAGTTTTCCAAGAATTTAATTGTAGTTTGCACTAAGCTTATTGGGCAATAATTACTACAGATCATGCGGTCACTCTTTTAAAACAACTCCTTTTAAAACGAACTGCTGGACCCCGCTGCTAGACATCTGCACAGTACTAGGACCGTATTAATAAACTTAAGATAACTGGCAATAGGGATCCTATTAATTTCTTATACGCAGTAGTGGGGATTCCATCAGTACCTGGAGAAGATCTTCCACGGTGATTCTTATACTTTTTATTCTATTCTTTCTCTTATTTCTCCTGTAAAAGCTGATCAGAATGCCCTGGGAGAAGGAATCACTTGCAACGGAATCAATCGACTCGGTATATGCTTGAGGGTAGATGGGCGGGGATAGCTAAGTCCTTGTGATCCTCCGGGTTTTCGGAATATGTCAGCCAGGAATTAACTTTCTGGATCACCCTTTACTGACCATCTGGCGCACATAAGGACTTCCAGAACTCTTCTATTATAGCCGATTATGTAGCCTTGAAGATAATTTTCTTGTTTTTTAATTTAATATAAAAGTTTCTCCCTTTTTGCTAAAGCCTTGTGTTGCTATCTAGCTAATCTAAATGCTAATACGACTGCTTTTTTGGAGAAGTGGGGGGTCTTAACAGAATTATTCAACTTGGTCATTTTAATTTAACAATAGACTTAATCTTATTCTTATATTACACAAAACTTAAATTAGTAACTTAAATTCCAACGAAGTACGACCTGGCTACCAAAAACCGCAAAAAACGAATTTTGTTTACCTTGAAAGTAAAATAAAAAGATGAAAAGACGCTATATAAAGAAAGAAAAACTCAATGGAACGCATATCTGCTACACTTAAGGGGTTGCTTAATACAATCAAAAACTATTTCACAACCAACGCTAACCTATTTTTTTGTTTTGTTCTTGTTCAGGTCATTTCATCAAATTCTTATTTAATGTGATTTTGACTTATTTGATTCCATATAAAGAGTCAACTCCACATTTGACTTATTTGACAAAGCACTTGACTCCGCATGTATAACCATATGTTTTACTCCATCCCTAATGAAAAAAAAATTTTAGTGCGAATATTTTGTTAATTGTGAAAATCTTCTTTTGAAATCTTATCTCCTGGTTCTGAGGGGCAATTTCAGCCTCGAAGGCCTTTTTGTGCGATCTCTAGATTATTTTGAACACAATTTCTATCGCAAAATTTCTAGTGGATGTATTTGAGGGAAAGAATACGAGGGGATGGGCTAGTTGCCCTGTTATTACTTTTGACTCTTAAAAATGGCACTAGAACTTCAGACTCCAATTGAACGAGCCGAAGTTTATGCGACCATCCTTTCCATAAAAACCCTAAATGTCTACAATGGGCAACTAAAATAACTTATAACCCTTGTCCTGAGGGCCGTAAGGAGGGGGACTGTCTTCTCCAAAGACGTAGTTAATAGACCTTTCAAATATGCTTAACAAAATTGTTATCTCAGAATTTCGGTTGAATTTGTTTGGGGAATTGACGGGCGAGGAGGGGGGGATCTTATTGCTCTCTAATCACTTTCGATTATTAAAATGGCGCTAGAACTTTCAATTTTCAATCCAATAAGCCCCCTTCCGGAGTTTATGCGACCATCCTTTCCGTAAAAACCTTATATGCCCCCAGTGTTTAACTTATAACCCTTGCCCTGAGTGGTCTGGGGGGGGGGTGATCTTCAAAGACCTAATTACATAGCCTTTCAAAAACGCTGAACAAAATGCCATCTCGAAATTTTGATTGGATGCATTTGGGGAATTGAAGTGGGTGCTGTTTGTCCTTCAATTACTTTTAGTATTACAAAGGGCTATAAAACTTGAAATTTCCAATCAAATGAGCCCCTTTCGAACTTTTTACGACAAATCCTTCTAAATCCTTCTATATCCTTTGGCAAATCCTACTGGTCTAAAAAAAGAACATTGTCCCCGCATCACTTCTATTTAGGCAGCGCAGTCGCACTGCCTATCATTTTTGGAGAATTTTTTGAACAAATGGCTATCTCAAATGGCAATTTCTCCCAAATGCATTTTGGAAAGGCAAGACGCGGGGGGGGGGTCCCCTGATCAATTTGACTCTTAAAAAGGGCACTAGAACTTTCGATTATCAGTCCAATTAGCCCCTTCCGATGTTTCTATGACCACCTTTTCTGTATGAACCTTATATACCTCTAGGGTATAATTTACGGCCCTTGCCTCAAGGGATAAGGGGGGGGGGTCATCCTCAAACATATAATTTCCGTAGCTTTAAGCTACGCTAAACAAAAAAAGCTCTCAAAATTTTTATTGGATGTGATTGGGGAATGATGGGCGTGGGTAGGGGGTTTAATTTCCTCCAATCACTTTTGACTTTTAAAAAAGGCAGTAGCCCTTTCAATTTTGAATCGAATAAGCTATTTTTGAAGTTTCAAAGACAACTCCTTTCATACGGAGTTCCCTGGTAAAATATATATATATATATATATATATATATATATATATATATATATATATATATATATATATATATATATATATATATATATATATATATATATATATATATATATATATATGTGCCCACATCGCTCTTTACTTAGGCAGCGCTACTGCTCTGCCTAAGATCAGCTGTAAAGCAATAATTTTGGTTTGTTTTAAGTTTCAACTTTGATCTTACTTCTTTCAGAAAAGAGTCTCTTTTCTTTTTTAAATTAATTATAATTCAAGGCCCTTTCATGAATCCAAACTTTTAAGAAAAAAGGCAAACGTAAATATTGTCCGAATTTTACTTTACCCTAAACTTATTTTTCAGGTGGACAAATGATTTTAGCTGGTTTTTCGAATGGTTCTGTTGGGCTCTATGATCGCCGCAAGAAACCCCAGCAATCTCAAGTTATATCATGGAAGGAACATTCAAGATGGATCCTTGATTCCGCTTTTCTTAGCACATCGGCTGCTGGGACCCATATCATTAGTGGAAGGTACCTTCATGTCTTCTTTTTAACTTTCTTTTTCTTTTTTTTCTGCTAAAGTAAAAAAAAAATAAAGAACAATCGCGGTTTGGATTCAAATTCTTTTAATACGAAAGATGGAAGCAGGTATCTCGTAACATAGTATTAGTAGGGAATGATCGAGAACAAAATGTTTGGATTTAGGATTTTATAACCCATTCCTTGCTACTTTAACTTTCCGCTTTTGGAGTATGATGGCCAAACATGATGGCAGGAATTAAAAAAACAAAAAACAAAAGCATCTTATTCATAAATCTTAGTCTTTTATATCGACATGTTTAACTAAGATTTGACTTGGGTGTAGAGTTAAGCTCAGACTCAAAGAGTATGAGTAACTTTCAATAGTGGCAACTGGTGCTAGTGTCAGAAAACCATTGACGCCATCTGGTGTTTGGTGACACCTGACGTTTTTTCAATGTTTGTAATCGCTTTTCATTCCGGAACTGAGATCAGGCACTTATTATTGCACTGAAAAAAAAATGTCAAGTGTCACTAACGACTGGATGATTTTATTCATTTGTTTGTCGATAGTTCCCACTGTTATAAAAAATACTATAGCGTTCCCAGTTCCCACTGTTATAAGTTACGCATACTCTTTGCTCCAACTGAAGAAGATTTTTTCTATGTAGAAGAAGGTCAAGTGATGATGCCATGTGAATCCCGGTTCGTATGTCAGATTGAAAGTGAAATTCTTGAAGTTATTGGAAAAATGTGGCAAATCTAAAAGAAATAGGCGTTTAATTTTTAGTTGGTATTTTAAACTGTTAAAAAGGGTAGGTTAAAAAGACATTGAGGATACATTTTACCTGAGTTTGATCAAGAAGCTTTTTCTAAGCATTCCAACAACAAATTGGTAGATCTGAGAGTGGAATTTTATCAATTCTAATCCAAAACGAAAAAAAATCTACCCCTATGAAGACATTCTCTATCTGAGACAATGGAAAATCCTGCTACCGAAGTGAAATTTACTTGTAATGGCACGTACCTCAAAACATGTTAAATATCTTGTTACGCAGGAAAGATATATTACTAGCTAGTTCCGAGTCATCAGTGTTATGTAGCATCCCTGCCTGTAGCGATCCTGAGCTTGCCTCTGGCTCTGCCTCCATGTTTTGTTTCCGCAGTACGCAGCCTCTTGGGCAATGCCGCTCAAACCTATATTAATCCAAATAGATTCAAATAAAAAGTAATTGCTGTAATTATAACTTCTTTCAGTTTAAATAAATTTTGCCTTAAATCATCATGGTTTGTGTTTTTTAAGTGTGCAGAAATACAGAAAAAAGCTATCACAGAGAATGCAATAACAGAATTTGATTCATTAACCATGTTTGCTAGTTTATTTTCTTTGACTTGTTCTTTGATCCCTCTTTTTTCCTCTCTCTCTCTCTCTTTCTCACTCTCTCACACTAACTCTTTCCCTTTTTAATCCCCTTGTCGAATCAAGCATTTTCCTTCTCTTTCTTACCGCTTGGCAACGACATTTTGTGTGATCGACTGGTGGATTTTATAGTTAAAAAGTTTCTTTTCTTTTTTAGCATTTCTGGGGAGGTTCGGATTTTTGACGTAAGAAAGAGCAGTTCCGTGTACACTTTGAAGGCAACATCGGGAATGACTGCTATGACTATACATCCAGGAACTGACCTTTTTGCTTGGTTCGTTTTTTTTTTCTATAATCCACAATCTTTTTTTCGTTCAGGTTTACTAAAAAGAGCGCCATAATTTTTATATCATAATGAATCGTTCAGGCGAATGATAGAAAGCAGTTTGCATCGTAGTAATGGATATAGAATGATTGAATTCAGACGCTATAATAACCGAAGCTCATGAAAAGCTATAGAAAAATGTAGCAAAGTGTAGAAACCATTTTGCTACTTTACAAGTAACTTTACAGGCAAAGTTGTAAAGAAAGCGGTGTATAGATGGGCTGTAGATTAAATCTTAAATAAAAAGTGCCCAGGTTTGACATAAAGCTGTTGAAAACTAACTTTCTTGTTCTATCTGGCATTGTCATATTAGCTGGAATTACTGATAAGTAACTTTGTGTTGAATCTTGTAGTAACTTTTACTACAGATAGTTAAAGGGCGGAGAAGATACATTAAAGTGATTTCTGTATTAAAATTCTCTGATTTCTGATTTCTGATTTCTGATTTCTGAATTCTGTATTAAATCAGGAGTTAAGCAGGGTTGTGTTCTATCCCCCTTTATATGGATCATTTTCATGCACTTCTTCTTAAGAAGCACAGGAAAGGCAATTGCAGACCACGGAATCAAATGGGGAGGAAAAACGCTCCTGGACTTAGATTAAATAAAACAAAAAAAATTTTTTTAACGGACATTAAGGAGCGACATTAAAACTTAAAACGAACAGAAATTACTTCGAATATGAAAGGGCTGCTTCCTCCTCAACGCCCCGCTCTTTACGCTTTTTGGCCAACGGTCTGGGGCTACACAGAAAGCAGGTCGTTCTCGTCTGGGTTGGGAGGATGTCATAAATAAAGATTTAAAGGAAATGGGAACTTCTTGGGAGGGTGTAAAGAGGGAGACCTTGAATAGATTAGGCTGGAGGAGGAGCGTGCGTAGCTGTGTTGGCCTCAGAAGGCTTGGTGCTGCGGTGAGTTATGTAATAGTAGTAGTAATAGTTTAGGGATTTAAATGTGCATTATTGTCATTATCTGTGTTATTATCAGACTAAACACTTTGAAAATGCTGCTAGAGTGAAAGAGCGGTGGACACAACTGGTGAAGATTCGGGAAACTGGTGAAGATGGTGAGGATACAGATTAAACAAGGAAAAGACAAATAAGTTGTTAGATTCTTCACAACTGTTCTCGTCGGACGACAACTTTAAAGATCCTCTTTAATTAAAGTAAAGATACCAAGGCCTTGAATGTACCCGAATGCACTTCGAATGGAACCTCGATTGCACCCAAAAATAATCTTAGGCTTTGGAGAAGAACTTACAAAACAAACAGCTAATAACTCTAAAGCTAGACCGCTATTGGAAACGGTTGTTAGCTTGTGGTTTGCAGTATCTGGTTTAAATTAGTATCTCACGGCTTGACAACTACTCATAAATTTCAATGTTATTTTTGTTTTGTTTGAAATGGATGGTATTTTTAGAATGTGTAGAATTATAGCTGCAAAGCAATTACTATTGATACTTTACTGTGGTGTTTTGATTTGGACAGTGGAAGCGTCGGCAATTATCAACTAACTTGCTTTATCAATCAGTAATGGTGATAGTTCCCCTTAGTTGGTCTTATGGCCTAGTCTAGCTTTCCATTGAATCCACGTGACTGATATTTTTTGCCGTTGAGACAATTTGTGAATATATTTAAACAGAATAAATTCTGTTTAAATTTCTGTTTAGTTAAAACTAAACGGAAAACTGGGTAAATTGTCACTTGAGAGAAAAAATAGATTCAACACCCTTCAAAAAAAAGTAAATATGTCCCTTAATGTCAGAAATGGGAGCTGAGAATAAATTACTGTTGCCACTTTATAAGGAATTTTGATTGGGACAGTAGAAATACCGGCAGCTTTCAAATAGTTTTTTTTTTCAGTCTACAATGCTTCTTGGTTGGTTTTTATGAAACAGCCTAGCTCTCCATTGAATTTTTATGATTAATAATTTTTGTCGTTGAGACAATTTGTGAACATACTTCTAAATTCAAACACAAACATTCTTGTTTAAAGCTAAACAAGGAAATGAATAAATTGCCACTTGAGAAAAAAAATAGATTCGATGCCCTTCAAAAAGAAGTAAATATGTCCCTTAATGTCAGGTATGGCAGTTGAGATTAAATTACAATTACCAATTTTTGAGGTATTTTGATCAGGACAGTGGAAATAACTTAGGCAAATTTTAAATAATCATGCTATCACCCCTTGCTATGACAACTATGAATAGCTCTCAGACTAACTCTTAACTGTTTTAATGAGTATATTGAATGGATGTTTGTTTCTGCTCTTCGAGTACCAAGATCTTTCCAAGGAATTTCAGAGAAAATGTCTCCCTCCCCGGAAAAATGTCCTTGCGAAATTCCCCCTTGGAGGAAACTCCCTTCCACGGAAAATTCCCCTTAAGAAAAAAAACATGAAAAATCCTCCTCTGTGGATAGTTCCCCTCCCACATAATAAAGACGATAGTATTATTGAATTTAAAGTATTTAAACATTCCTTCGATGGACATTTCTCCCCTGTGAAAGGTCCTTCGCCGTGGAAAATTGTCCCTGTGAAAGTTTTCTCCTTTGGTTGAATGTGACCTCTGAGTTAAAAATTTAGAGATACCGGAGAGAGCTAAAAGACCTTGTCAGGTCCAAATTCTGTAGTTTAGAGAACATTATATAATCAGTTTTCAGTATGATTGTAATGTTGGTTATGGCATTTATACGGTAATCAACAGCTGAATCCGGTCCCTATTGATCCCTTTTTGGTGTCAGCAAGGTCACTGAAGGTCCTCGTTTCCGCCATATAAGTCCTTAAGAAGTACTAATTTTTTACTCTTTGAACCTGTGGCATCTCTGTAGTCATATGTATGTGACAAATAGTCGTATATGGAAGAATAAAAGGTTGAGCTTGACCTCTCAGTTCAAAATTAAAAGAGGTTAAAAAGCTAAATTTAAAAGAAAATTATTTTTAATTAAAAATTAAAAATAAAAGAGGGAGCAAAAAGATCTTGTCAGGTCTAATTTCTGTAGTTTAGAGACATTATATAATCAGTTTTTGTAAGCCAATTTTTAAATTACGGATTTTTTTTGTAGTGCATCTGTCAACCAAACGGTTAACATTTACAACGGAAGAGGTCTAGTGGTAGGCTGTGTCAAGTTCCATGAGGGATTTATGGGATCACGTATTAGTTCAGTTGCCAGCATGGCTTTCAATCCATATAAACTTCAATTGGCGTCGGGTAGTGTTGATTCTACAATAGCTGTGTTTTCTACAGGAAAGAGCATTAGGAAGTAGATCTCACAAATCCTTTTATAGAAGAAATTCTTTTAATATGTGTCATACAATTTTTTTGTTTTTTCTTTGACTTCACGTTGTTTTCAGCCTTAACTTGTGCAATTATTTTACCTGTAAATATTACATTTGTGCTTGAATTTGTTTTGTGTGCATATTTCCTATTTTTAGTACTTCAAATAGGTTAATTATTAAATGAAAAAAAAGCAGAAGGAAAATGTCAATTACTGTCAACCTTATATTCTCTTCTCCTCTCTCTCTCTCTCTCTCTCTCTCTCTCTCTCTCTCTCTCTCTCTCTCTCTCTCTCTCTTCTCTCTCTCTCTCTCTCTCTCTCTCTCTCTCTCTCTCTCTCTCTCTCTCTCTCTCTCTCTCTCTCTCTCTCTCTTTCTCTCTGTCCAGTATGTAATTCTATCCTAGATTCTTTTTTTACTCTTTATCTGCATAAATAGTCATTTTCCGCCGTCGTAAGTTTTGTGCCAACCTAATCCTCCATCACAAAATAAAAAAAAAATTGCATGAATCGTCTGACCGTCGTAAGTTTAGTGCCAACCTAACCCTCCTTCACAAAATAAAAAAAAAATTTGAAAGTCGGGTCCCAAATACGTGGCACCAAAAATTGTTTTTGATTAGCTTGGGACATATATCTGAAAGTCCTTAGAACCAACAAACTTGTTTCCCCCTGGTTTGAAGTTTGAAACTGTAGGTCCTGGCCAATTGGAAACTAATGTAAAAAAACTTAATTTTTTGGCATGCCTCCCTAAGAGTTTCATACTAAAAAGAGCGAATTTTTTCGCTCTTCCAGTTTAAAACCTGCAGCTCTATGTCTTAATGCTAAGAGAAGCTCACAGGGAAAATTTGCCCCACAAAAATGCATACAAATTCTTTTAGGATACAGATCTTAAAAACAAGTTGTTTTCTTTATTAGCATTGAAGCTAAATTAAGACAGGGCCAGTGGAATCTTGCTCTGTCATGCGCTAAGGACTTACCAGAAAAAAGTGTAATTAACAGAAAAATTGCGTTTTATCACCTACCCTAAAATCAACCTAAACGCAGACAATAACTTCATATATAAACAAGTTATCACTTCATAATCCAGAAAATGTATACACTATTTGTGTCTGCTTTCTATAACACTACTTTCTAAACACTCGACAATAGCATACCATATTCACAACTAAATGAGACTCATTGTCGAAATATGCTTTAGGTTTGCTTTGCTGAAATAAAAGCTGTAAAATTCTCCTTTGATGCAAACATACCACAATTCACGCTCCGGTAGTTTGAACTTACAGCCAATAAAACTGAACCTGTTCCTGGCTTTTACTCTAAATCAGTCCTAATGAGTAGCAATCTAAGTTTCAAACACTCATAAATAGCTACGCAGTAAGAACTTGGGACATAATTGTATTTAAAGAAAGCAAGCATCGCTTGGAAACAAACAAAATTATGCAAATACCTGTTGCTCACAACCAGTGCTGCAACAAGTACTCCAAATTTTTACTTAAGTATCAAGTAATAAGTACTCATTGTTTTTTTATTTAAATATCAAGTAATAAGTACTTTCCAAATTCTTACTTAAGTATCAAATATCAAGTACTTGCCAAAATTGTACTTAAGTATTACTTCAAGTACTACTTCAAGTATTTATCCTAGGTATATATATATATATATATATATATATATATATATATATATATATATATATATATATATATATTTCTGATATCAAGCCCATGCTACCGTATTTTAAAGCCATTCTGAAGGCTTCTTAGCCCCTTCCCTTGCCAATAAAATGTCCCCTGTCATTCCTCTCTTGGACATCTTAGTCAAGAACCAAAATTTCCGTTTTATCGCTTTTAACCGTTTCCCTTGTTCGGCTGGTACACACCCAATGAAGTCTAAGAAAATAGTCTTAACCAATTTTCAACACAAGGGCTTGAAAGGAAAAGACTATCAAAACAATTAAGTGCAGTCAAAAAACCTTTCATTGGATCAGACATATCACATGACAGGATTAATACAGTGCACGTAGAGCTGTACTTCTGGCGATTAGTGTTCAATCAAATCTGGCACGTTTGAAAAAAATACAGGGTTATTCTGAAACATGTGGGAATGATGGAAAAAATATTGAAAGTGTTGTTTTCCATTGTTTGGCTGGTACACACCCAATGAAGTCCAAAAAATGATCTGAACCAATTTTCAACACAACGGCTTGAAAGGAAAAGACTATCAAAACAATTAAGTGCAGTCAAAAAACCTTTCATTGGATCAGACATATCACATGACAGGATTAACACTGTGCACGTAGAGTTGAACTTCTGGTGATTAGTGTTCAGTCAAATCTGGCACGTTTAAAAAAAATACACGGTTATTCTGAAACATGAGGGAATGATAAAAACAATATTGAAATTTTTTTTCCCTTGTTGTGGCTGGTAGACACCCAACGAAATCCAAAAATTAATCTCAACCAATTTTCAACACCACGGCTTGAAAGAAAAAGACTATCAAAATAATTAAGTGCAGTCAAAAAACTTCTGATTGGATCAGACAGATCACATGAAAGGATTAATACAGTGCACGTAGAATTGAAATTCTGGTGATTAGTGTTCAGTCAAATCTGAGACCTTTGAAAAAATACAGGGTTACTCTGAAACATGTTGGAATGGTGGAAAAAATTTTGAAAATAGAAAATAAACTTTGGATTGGCTTTAAAACAAATAAAAGGTAATAAAGTAGTTCATTCTCTGATTCAATAAGTAAAAACCATAGCAACAAAAAAACCTCAAATTTAAAAGTAAGGAGCCAAGTGAGTCAGTTGCAGACTTTTTTAATAAGAGGAATCAAAGCTCAATAAAAAAGGAGCAGCAAAAATCCACACTGTTGGCAGCTAGCTGAAGGTCGCTGGCTGTCAGTGTGCTGAAAGAAAAGAAGAGCATAAAAATGAAATCTTGATTTACAATTTGATGACATGTCTCGCCCTCGGCACTTTTACAAGGAAACTGCCTCCAGTTTTCAAGTTAAATTTCAGACACGCCATGAAAATGTACGGCATCTATATCCTTTGGCTGGTTTTCACTCAAGCAAGCCACATGCTGTGTAGTCAATTCAGATGGTCGGTAAAACTCCCTACAAACATATATTATAAAATCACGGGCCTGCAGCAAGCCCGCTGATTCAGATGGATTCCATACGGCTGGTCGAACTGCAGATTGAATGAATGAATGAACTTTATTATCCGTAAAAGTAAAAAAAAAACACACAAAGTACGGGGTATTATAAATAAACAAAACAATAAACAGAAGAAAAAAATTCAAATTGACAAAAGACAACATGGACTAATTAACCAGTATCAATATGGAAAAAAAGGCTGCAGAGGGTCTAAACGTGAATAAAGTAGATAGTCTTTTTACATAAATTAAATAAAAAAAAACTAATTTTTTTAGCTGAAAGTAAGGAGCGACATTAAAACTTAAAACGAACAGAAATTACTCCGTATATGCAATGGGTTGTCCCCTCCGCAATCCCTCGCTCTTTACGCTAAAGTTTTTAATTGTTTTAAAAAGCAGAATTGTGGCAAAGAGTCAAACTTTAGCGTAAAGAGCGAGGGATTGCGGAGGGGACAACCCATTTCATATACGGAGTAATTTCTGTTCGTTTTAAGTTTTAATGTCGCTCCTTACTTTCAGCTAAAAAAATTAGTTTTTTTTTTATTTAATTTCTTAACGTTTTTGAATTAAGGCATGTTTGGTTTTGGCTCTCCGCACATAAATTATTAAAATGAAATTTTTATATTAATTCTTTTTTTGGCTAAATGGCTTTCTCTTAGTTTTGATCAGACGATTTTGAGAAATAAGGGGTGGAGAAGGAGGCCTAGTTACCCTCCAATTTTTCGGTTACTTAAAAAGGCAACTGGAACTTATAATTTTTAACGAACGTTTTTATTAGTAAAAAATATACGTAACTTAAGAATTAACTTACGTAACAAACTTTCATAATCTTATATTTTTATTATGTATACGAGGGGGTTTGTACCCTCGTTAATACCTCGCTCTTTACACTAAATCGTAAGTTTTGTCCCAATTCTTTAAGAATGACCCCTGAATCAGAAAGGCCGTAGAATAAATAGTTGAAATTACTAAAAATACTTTAGCATAAAGAGCAAGGTATATATCTCCTCCTAAATACATCGCTCTTTATGCTAAAGTATTTTTAGAACCCCTCATATGCGTAATAATCTCTGTTCGTTTTAAGTTTTAATGCTACTCCTTTCTTTCATTTGAAAAAACGTTTTCATGTTTATTTTTCATTGTCTTCTTATAGTAATGCTAGAAAATCCTGCTCTCTTTTCATTGAATTTTTCTTCCCCCATGACAGATTCCTCCAAGGAAAGATCCTCCAACATAGCCCCCTCCCCTCATCCCCACCCCCAAACAAAATAAAATCCCCCTGAAAACGTCTGTACACTTCCCAATAACCATTACTATATGTAAACACTGTTCAAAGTTTGTAACTTGCAGCCCCTCCCCCAGGGATTGTGGGGGAGTAAGTCATCCCCAAAGACATAGTTATTATGGTTTTCGACTATGCTGAACAAAATGGCTATCTCAAAATTTTGATCCGTTGATTTGGGAAAAAAATGAGCATGGGAGGGGGCCTAGATGCCCTCCAATTTTTTGGGTCACTTAAAAAGGGCACTAGAACTTTTCATTTCCGTTAGAATGATCCCTCTTGCGACATTCTAGGACCACTTGGTCGATACGATGACCCCTGGAAAAAGAAACAAACAAACAAATAAACACGCACCCGTGATTTGTCTTCTGGCAAAAAATACAAAATTCCACATTTTTGTAGATAGGAGCTTGAAACTTCTACAGTAGGGTTCTCTGATACGCTGAATCTGATGGTGTTATTGTCGTTAAGATTCTACGACTGTTAGGGGGTGTTTCCCCCTATTTTCTTAAATAAGGCAAATTTTCCCAGGTTCGTAACTTTGGATGGGTAAGACTAAACTTGATGAAACTTATATATTTAAAATCAGCATTAAAATGCGATTCTTTTGATTTTTTAGAGTTTTGGTTACTATTGAGCCGGGTCGCTCCTTACTACAGTTCGTTACCACAAACTGTTTGATCATCACTGGAAGACCGAATCCAAGAAGTCATATCTATTAAATCAAATCGAGCAATAATTTTTCTGTTTTGGTGCTATCTAGAAACCAAAACAGATTCCTAGCAAATTTCAGGAATTTGCAACATCGGAAATAAGCCATACGTAGAGTATGGCGATTTTTCTTACGAAATGGATGAGCCATGCCTGATCAAAAAACAAAAGCACAGGGGTGCAATAAGCGTTATAAATCATGCACAAACCATTGCGGTTGTAACGGCTTTTGTTAGGGGATATTTTTCCGTACACGACGTGTAGTTTTTTTACGGCTTGGTTCACTAGGGATGAAAAGGTAGTGGAAAGTGTTGGACCGAAACACAGACCAAGCCAACTAACTAAAGAAGAACATGGCAGAATTGCAGTCCCAGCACCGAATAGACCGACCGCATAAGGGCTATTAAAACAAATAAACTCGTATTTAGACGCATTAACTGACAGTCCAATCTTAGATAGTTCATTGGTTAATATAGTAAAATGGGAAAGCAATCCACGGCGAGTCCAGGCAATAAGAAGAACGTCGTCTGCATATGCAACAGAAGACAAACCAATATTACCATAAGAAACAGAACTTTTAAGGGGACACAGGCACAATGCAAGCACACATTTAAATATACTAGAAGACAATACGGCAGAAGTTGCAACCTATCTATTTCTAGAGAAGTTTGCAGTTTTCACGCCATGAAGTGGCAAAACCATGAGACTAATTCGAAAATCTTCTGAGAAAAAAGGAATGAAACAAGAGCTAAGAGCTCATATGGCACTTGTGACGAGGTCGGAAGAGCCAAGAGCTCATATGGCATGATCTCTAGCAAAATTATAAGAATCAATAGATTAATTTAAAAGAAAAAACAGAGGCTTAATGCCGGTCGGCATTTAAAATAAGAGCTCTGAGACACAAGGTCCTTTTAAATATAAAAATTCATTAAGATCCGATCACCCACTCGCAAGTATAATACCTCATTTTTCTGATTTTTCCAATCCATTCATCCCCCTCCCCCAGATGGTTGAATCGGGGAAATCAACTTTATCAAGTTAATTTGTGCAGGTCCCTGACACGCCTACCAATTTTCATTGTCCTAGCACGTCCAGAAATAGCAAACTCGCCAAAGCACTGGACCCCCCTAACTACCCCAAAGAGAGTGTATCGAGTCCGGTTTCGTCAATCACGTATCTACGACATTTGCTTATTCTACCCACCAAGTTTCAACCCGATCTCTCCACTCTAAGTGTTTCCCAGGATTTCCGGTTCCCCCCTCCAACTCTCCCCCACTGTCACCAGAACTAGTCGGGGCTTAAAATAAGAGATTCGAGACACGAGTTCCTTCTTAATATCAAATTCAAAAATACCTCACGAACGGTCACCCGCTCTTAAATTAAAAATACCTGAATTTTTGTAATTTTTCCGAATTAACACCCCTCCAACTCCCCCAAAGAGAGCGAATCCATTTTAGTTATGTCAATCACGTATCTAAGACTTGTGCTTATTCATCCCACCAAGTTTTATCCTGATCACTCCACTCTATGCGTTTTCCAAGATGTCCGGTCCCCCCCGAATCCCCCCAATGACACTGGATCCGGTCGGGATTTAAAACATGAGATCCGAGTTCCGAGATCCTTCTAAATATGAAATTTCATCCGATGAAATTCAAGATCTGATCACTAGTTCGTAAGTTAAAAATACCTCAATTTTTGTAATTTTTCCGAATTAACACCCCCTCCAACTCCCCCAAAGAGAGCAAATCCATTTTAGTTATGTATCAAATTCAAAAATACCTCACGAACGGTCACCCGCTCTTAAATTAAAAATACCTGAATTTTTGTAATTTTTCCGAATTAACACCCCTCCAACTCCCCCAAAGAGAGCGAATCCATTTTAGTTATGTCAATCACGTATCTAGGACTTGTGCTTATTCATCCCACCAAGTTTCATCCTGATCAATCCACTCTAAGCGTTTTCCAAGATTGCCGGTCCCCCCAAATCCCCCCAATGACACTGGATCCGGTCAGGATTTAAAACATGAGATCCGAGTTCCGAGATCTTTCTAAATATGAAATTTCATCCGATGAAATTCAAGATCTGATCACTCTTTCGTAAGTTAAAATGCCTAGTTTTTTCTAATTTTTCAGAATTAACCCTCCCCCCAACTCCCCAAAAGAGAGTGAATTTGTTCTGTTTATGTCAATCACGTATATAGGACTTGTGCTTATTTTTACCACTATATTTCATCTCGATCCCTCCACTCTAAGCATTGTCGAAGATTTTAGGTTTCCCCCTCCAATGTCACCTGATCCAGTAGGAATTTAAAATAAGAGCTCTGAGACATGATATCCTTCTAAATATCAAATTTAATTAAGATCCGATCTAATTTTTGTCATACCCCCCCCCCCCCACCAGATGGTCGAATCGAAGAAACAACTACTTCAAATTTAATCTGGTCTGGTCCCTGATACGCCAGCCAAATTTCATTGTCCTAGCTTATCTGGAAGGGCCAAAACTAGCAAGACCGGGACTGACAGACCAACAGAATTTGTGATCACTGTATGTCACTTGGTAAATACCAAGTGCCATACAAATTAATTTTTCTCTGGGGATGAAATATTTGTTTGAAGATTGGCTTCAGTATGACTTATTTTGGAAAAGGGTTATTTCCAGGCTTTGGGCAAGCCATGGGTGGAAGTAGCTACAGGCCCTACTAAACTGAAGGAAAACTCGACTTTCTTAAAACTTGAAAATCCCTCCCCCCTCGCCCTATTTTAGATAGGGCTTGTGATATCAGAGCTCGATATGAGCCCTGATCCTAGTAATCATTGGTCTAGCTTTCATTTGGATCCGTTGCTCCATTTGCAAGTTATACTAAAATAAACCAAAAGCTTGACTTTTTTCAGCACTTAAAACCCACTCTCCTTCGTTCTATTTGAGCTAGGGTTTTCATCTCAAAACTTGATGCCTATCACAGTCTTAGGCACCTTTGGTTCAATCTTCACTGAGATCCATCAATCTCTCGCAAGTTACACTGGATTAAATGAAAAACTCAACTTTTTTTAGTGCTTAAAGCCCCCTCCCCCTAATTAAGCTAGGGTCTTCATCTCCAAAAATTATGTGCCTTATGGTTTTGGCATCTTTGGCTTGACTTTCATTGAGATCCATTACTTCATTCGCAAGTTAAATTGAGTCGAACAAAAAACTCAACTTTTTTAGCACTTAAAGTCCCTTCCCCCACACCCTAATTAAGCTTGGATCTCCATCCC
The DNA here is from genome assembly GCF_032884065.1 of Artemia franciscana. Taxonomy (NCBI): domain Eukaryota; kingdom Metazoa; phylum Arthropoda; class Branchiopoda; order Anostraca; family Artemiidae; genus Artemia; species Artemia franciscana. Next base: position 13,056,294 of record NC_088867.1, on the reverse strand, counting down.
AGAAGTCAATGCATATCATACTCTTAGGCATCTTTATTCAATTTTCATGGGAAATTCAACTCTCCATTTGCGAGTTACAGTGAATTAAATGAAAAACTCGATTTTTTTTTAACACTTAAAGCCTCATCGCCCTAATTAAGCTTAATTTTAATCCAAATAGTTCAATTTTAATACAAAACTGACTGGCGGTTCTCCCGCTATACTCGATTGCAAAGACGGGCGACAGATCTCAAAAACCTATCTTGATGGATATTTTCCACTATCCAAATAGGTGATGATGCCTGGAGGATGATATGCTATTGTTTTCTTTTTTTTAATTCAATGAGCCAACACGGCTACCTAAGACGTTCCAAAATCTGTCCGTCCGTCTGTCTTTCTGTCCGTCCGTCTGTGTAATCACATATAAGGGGAGAACCGCTGGTTGGATTTGGATGAAAATTGTGATGGCTAGATTTGGTGCCAAGGATCATGAGACACATCAAGTTCAAAGATGAAGACCCTAGCTCAAATAAAACAGAGGGAGAGTTGCTAATAACAGTTTTTCGTTTAATTCAGAGTAACTTGCGACTAAAGTAATCTGAATGAAAATTGAACCAAAGAGGCCTAAGACCATGACAAACCAAGTTTTGAGATAAAGACCCTAGCTCAAATTTAACAAGGAGGAGTTACTTTTAATTCCTGAAAATTTTAAGTTTTTTGTTTAATTTAGTATAACTGGCAAATGGAGTAACGGATCCAAATGAAAACTAGACCAAAGATGCATAAGATCAGGGCTCATATCAAGCTCCGGTATCACAACCCCTTTATCAAATAGGGTGAGGGGGAGAGGGTTTCACGTCTTAAGAAAGTTGACTCTTCTTTTAATTTGGTAGGGCCTATAACTTATGAATGGAGTGACAAATCTGAAGTCAGATTCGTCTGAATACCTGAATTTGCTGGAACGAATTTGACAAAATACCACTGCATTGGATCCAGCTAGAATTCTCTAGACTTGTTTATTGCAGACAACATTTAGATGGGCAAAGATTCATAACTTCTGTAGTTTTACCAATAATATGGTCCTGAAGATGATGAAATGGTAGAAATCTGGTTCAGTTGACGAGATGACAAAACTTAAACACTAATGTCAGAAATATAAGCCCAAATGGACTACAGTATGCAACATTTAGCACAAAACAAGGGATTTTAGCTCACTGTCGACCAGTGAACTGTGAAATAATTTCAATTTTCTTTTTTATATAACGTTTAAACAAAAATCAAACCAAGTGTTAATCATACTATAATTTTTTTTTGTCAAAAACAAATACCTTATTTCATATCCAGAAATAGGGCATGGAGCTATATCTGAGTTTACTCTAAATCTAAAGGGTAATGTTTTCTTGTACATTGCCAAAGCACACACACACAAAAGCAATATCTGAGTTTGCTCTAAATCTAAAAGTAATGCTTTCTTGTACATTGCCAAAGCACACACACACACAATTTTCTTGTCAAAGGTAAAGTATTTGAAAAACAAGTACATTAAAAGTAACTTAAGTAATAAGTATTTCGTAACCTTACTTAGGTATCAAGTAATAAGTACACCGTAGAGATTTTACTTAAGTATAAGTACAAGTAATGGAAAATTTTACTTAAGTAGTGCTTCAAGTAAAAGTACTTCAAGTAAGTGACAGCACTGCTCACAACTAGGTTTTATATTAATGAACAAGAATTGTAAAGTGAAAAAAAAATATTAAGCTGAAGAGTTATTTCATTGTGTTAATTTTTTTCTATTATAATACAGATTTTCATTTATTAAATTACGATAGTAAAGTTATAGTCATTTTATAAAGTTGTACTAATAAACTTGAAGTTAAAATAAAATTTCAATGAAAAATTAAAAAAAAAGTAGAAAAATTAAATAAGAGTGGGAGTCTAATGGTTTATGCGGCATCCCCTATTTTCTAAAATAAGACAGATTTCCCAAGGCTCTTAACTTTTGATGGGTAAGACTAAGCTTGACGAAACTTATTTATATAAAGTCAGCATTAAAATGCGATTCTTTTGATGTAAATATTGGTATCAAATTTCCGTTTTTTAGAGTTTTGGTTACTTTTGAGCCGGGTCGCTCCTTACTACAGTTCGTTACCACTAACTTTTTGATTACTCCGTATATGAAAAGGGCTTTTCCTCCTCAACGCCCGGCGCTTTACACTGAAGTTTGACTCTTTTTCTTAACTCTACTTTTTAAAATGGTAAAAACTTTACCGTAAAGAGGGGGGCGTTAAGGAGGAAAAGCCCTTTTCATATACGGAGTAATTTCTGTTCGTTTTAAGTTTTAATGTTGCTTCTTCCTATTAGTTAAAAAAGCTTGTTTTCTTATTTAATTTCTGAACGTTTTTGAATTAATGCATGTTTTGATCTTGACTCTCCGCACATAAATAATTAAAACGAAGTTTGCATATTAATTTTTTTGGCTAAATGGCTTTCTCATAGTTTTAATCGGAAGATTTTGAGAAAAAGGAGCGAGGGAGTAGGCCTAGTTGCCCTCCAATTTTTTGATTGCTTAAAAAGGCAACTAAAACTTTTAATTTCTTACGAACGTTTTCATTTGGAAAAAATATACGTAACTTACGTAACGCACTTCCATATTCGTATGTTTTATTACCCCTCTTCAATACCTCGCTCTTTGCACTAAAGCTTAAATGTTTCCCAATTCCTTAAGAATGACCCCTGAATCACAAAGGTCGTAGAATAAATAGTTGAAATTACTATGAATACTTTAGCGTAAAGAGCGTGGTATTAGGAGTAGGTAAATGCCTCATATGTGGAATAAGTTCTGTTCGTTATAAGTTAATGATGTTCCTTACTTTCAGTTGAAAAAAAACTTTTCATATTTATTTTTTCATTGTTTTTTTTTAAATAATGCTAGAGAATCCTGCACCCCCTTCATTGAAATGCTCTTCCCTCATGACAAATTCCTCCATAGAAAGATCCTCCCGCGTAACCCCACCCCATCAACTTTTCCCTCCCCCAAACCAAAAAAAATCCCCCTGAAAACGTCTGTACACTTCCCAAAAGCCATTACTATATGCAAACACAGGTCAAAGTTTGTAGCTTGCAGCCCCTTCCACGGGGACTGTGGGATGTGAGTCCTCCCCAAAGACATAGTAATTAGGTTTTTTGACTATGATGAATAAAATGGCTATCTCAGAATTTTCATCTGGTGTCTTTGGGGAAAGAATGAACGTGGGAACGCCTAGGTGCCCAATTTTTTTGGTCACATAAAAAGGGCACTAGAATTTTTAATTTCCTTTAGAATGAGCCCTCTCGCGACATTGTAGGACCACCGAGTCGATCGATCACCCCTGGGGGAAAAAACAAATAACCACGCATCCATGATTTGTCTTCTGGCAAAAAATTTGAAATTCCACATTTTTGTAGATAGGAGCTTGAAACTTCTACAATAGGATTCTCTGATACGCTGAATTTGATGGTTTGATCTTCGTTAAGATGGTATGACTTTTAGGGAGTGTTGAGGAAAATTTTCTCAGGCTCGTAACTTTTGATGGGTAAGACTAATCTTGATGAAACTTATATGTTTAAAATCGGCATTAAAATACAATTCTTTTGATTTAACTAATGGTGTCAAAATTCCATTTTTTAGAGTTTCTGCTAATATTGAGCCGGGTCGCTCCTTACTACAGTTCGTTACCACGAAATGTTTGAAAGTAGATAGAGAAATTATAAACTGAAACGTAGAGAAATCACCCAAAGTAAATAGCAGGATATAATCTTTTAAATTTTTCTACTATATTACAATGAATTATATACTCTACAGAAAGCACAGAAAATGTATAAAATCGTCATTCAAACCTTCAGGCTTCACAAAACACAGAGTCATAAGACGCGCTCATTTTTGCTTAAATGAGCCAAACACGTCCCAAATTTTCTATTGGTGCTCGATCACTGCAGTTCTTGAGATATCTTTGGCAGTTTATTGTGTACCATTGGCCGTACACATGTGGCACACACGGTCTGACCGATATATTTTTAGGATCCGATACCAATATATCGGTCTTGTATTAATACCATAGTGATATTATTCACCGATAAATTACCCTTGGGAAAAAAAACCTTACCTATAGTTTAAACCCTGCATTCTCTACCGATATTCATACTCACATGCTTTTCTTGGTCTTTTACATTCCAAAGAACAGCCTCAATAATTCACAGAAATTTGAAATAATTCAAAAAAACTTGTTTAAAAAAAAGACAATAATTAAACCAAATAAATTTCTAATCTGGACAGTAAGACTACTTTAAGCCAGTTTAGTTACATAAACACAAATATGTGATATCTGATTGAAGTAAGCGTAAGAAATTTGTTGAAATTGATTATTTGATTATTTTAGTAACCGAAAACTCTAAAAAATGGAATTATGATACCAATATTTACATCAAAAGAATCGCATTTTAGTGTTGATTTCAAATATATAAGTTTCACCAAGATCAGTTATACCCATCAAAAGTTACGAGCCTGAGAAAATTTGCCTCATTTTAGAAAATAGGGGGAAACACCCCCTAAAAGTTATACAATCTTAACGAAAATCACACCATTAGATTCAGCATATCAGAGAACTTTATTGTAGAAGTTTCAAGCGCCTATCTACAAAAATGTGGAATTTCACATTTTTTGCCAGAAGACAGATCACGGATGCGTGTTTATTTGTTTTTGTTTTTTTTTTCCCAGGGGTGATCGTATAGACTTAGTGGTCCTAGAATATCGCGAGAGGGCTAATTATAACGGAAATCAAAATTTCTAGTGCCCTTTTTAAGTGACCAAAAAAATTGGAGGGCACCTAGGCCCCCTCCCACGCTCATTTTCTCCCAAAAGTCACCGGATCAAAATTCTGAGATAGCCATTTTATTCATCATAGTCGAAAAACCTAATAACTATGTCTTTAGGAACGACTTACTCCCCGCAGTCCCCGTGGGAGGGGCTGCAAGTTAAAAACTTAGACCTGTGTCTACATATAGTAATGGTTACTGGGAAGTGTACAGACGTTTTCAGGGGAATTTTTTGGTTTAGGGGTGAGAGTTGAGGGGGGGGTTCCGTGGGAGGATATTTCCATGGAGGAACTTCTCATGGGGGAAGAGTATTTCAATGAAAGGGGCGCAGGATTTTCTAGCATTATTTGAAAAAACAATGAAAAAATAAATAGGAAAAGTTTTTTCTACTTAAAGTAAGGAGCAGCATTAAAACTCAAAACGAACAAAAATTATTACGCATATGAGGGGTTTACCTCCTCGTTATACCTCACTCTCTACGCTAGTAATTCTACGCAAGTATTTTTAGTAATTTCAACTCACGCTAAAGTTTGACTCTCAATTCTCTCTCTATTCTAAATTCTACTTTCTCTCTATTCTCTCAATTCTACTTTATTTAACTGTAAAAAACATTAGCGTAAAGAGCGGGGCGTTGAGAAGGGAACATCGCCTTTCATATTCGGAGTGATTTCTGTTCGTTTTAAGTTTTAATGTTGCTCCTTACTTTCATTTAAAAAAACTTGTTTTTTTTTTTTTTTTGTCGACAAAATCGTCTAGTATTCCGACAAATGTGGATATGCCGACAAATTACTATTTACCAAAGTAAATAGGTAAATTTTCCAAGGTATCGGCTGGTGGTGCTGAGGACAAGAAAAAGAAAAACGTCCTTTGTGGATAATTTATTGAGTAATTTTTATTTTATTTTTAAACTAAGCACGGTGTATACCAAATTCCAAAAATCAGATCCGGTAGATCATTAGAGCTTAATCTCAACTATATGAAAATTAAAAATTTTCGGATTTTTGTTGAGACAGTAAAACTGTACGTGAGTATAGAAATACATACCCTAAGTTTCAAATTCTGTTTGAAGTATTTTATTTAGAATATAGCAACGGTGTTTGTGTGTTTTTTTTTATTTTCACCGCTCTATTTTTATTACCACTATTGTAGATATAATACTTTACTGCTTCACCACAGACTAGGAAGTGTCAGAGTGTGCCCCCAGGGCCCGGCGGATACATTGCCGGCCGGTGTTATCGGATCAACATGGGTGTCATTGTCAATGTCAAATATCAGAAAAAAAATCGGATATCGGCCATTTTTTCTTATGTGCAACTTATCTAGAAGATGGCACCGAGTTTCTTCAGGTCATCTTTGCTTGCCCAGTCAGCGGAGCCACCGTCTAAGTTTGACTTTGATGGAACAGCAGAGGTGAGTCAAATGAAGTCAAAGCATACGTGTTGACAATGCTTGTCAATACACACCTGGTGCAGCAATGCTCAATATGTATGGTGTGTTCAAGAACGTAAAACTTCCATTAAAACAAGTAAAAAGAAGACAATAGACCATACATTTATGTATAATGAATGTTACCTTGCGTGGGTGAAAGATCCAAGATTCAATCTATTGAAGCCGTGATATCTAGTCAGGGGCATATCTGTATTTAAATTTCTAAGTAGTATTATATTTCTGGCTCAGTAAATGGATAGATTTGAGACTAATGAATCTGATGATATGAGTATCTTGTCCTTTTGGTGCAAATGACAACTGCTGGTTTTTTACAAAATCGTTTGTCTCATGGACGAACATATACCTTGCAAAGGCTAAACTTTTGCGTAAAAGCTAAGGGTGGATAATTTTCATGAGGATATATTTGTTTATCAAAAATTGTGGATCAATAGTAATTCTTGCAATAACACAAATTTGTTCTATTGTTGGAAATAAAAAACAATATTTCAAAATCAGTTGAACGTTGTTTTCACTCGAGTAATTTTCACTGTTTATACAACTTTTCACTCTGATTAATCCTTAAAATTTTAGAATAAAAGGAAGTTTTTTTGTTGCCTGTCGGAAAAAAAATGACTTTGGTAACTCAAAAAAAAGTAATTTTTCTAGTGCTGTTTTTGGCTCTATAATTGAGAATTATAGATAAATAGACAAAAAGGATTGATTCAGAAGTGGAAAATATTCTTCATAATCCATAGTTGGACTGTCAATTCATGCATGAAGGCTATATGGGTGGCATTTTTATAGAGGCATTTTTATTGCCAAGTTTTTATTTCTTTTCGTAGTACTTCTTAGTCTAAGATAACTTTAGCTATGAATGGTATTGTTGGGTAAATACCAAGATAGGAAGCCCAGTACTAGGGCTCTATTTCTCAAATTTAGAAAAACTGTATGGCTTAAAGTATTGTTCAAAGCCAGAATAGAGTGCAAGATTTGTCGACAAAAAGCCGCGGAATTCTTCTACAGTTGTAGTTTGTTTTCAAATGTTTAGGCTCTACTTAGAAATAGATTCTCAGTATTGATACGGATCTACTTTGTCTGAATGATTTCATAGCGGAAAATACCCTCCTCTGTGATAAATATTGATTTGAGTGCCCTAAGAATAAAGTGTACTAGTGATAAACTAGCGATGACAGATCATTTGGATTAACCATGTTTTGATGTCTAAGTGAAAAATTTAGATCGCATTTATTACGCTATAGGCTAATTTCTATTTTATTGCTATTGCAATTAATATTACTGCTATATATAATTTTTATTTTGACGTTGACATGTTTCCGTTTACTTATTTGATATAATATCACACTAAATGTTCAATTGAACCTTTGGTCTCTAAGACTGCCTAATGAAAATCTATAATTTTTTAGTTCTAAAAGGGATTTTAATCACAATGATGACATAGAAACCATACTCTTTTATTGTTCCAACAATTCATAAATATGCAATAGTTCCATGTAGAATATTTTTTTTAATTATACCCGAATAGGTGTTAATCCACTGTTCAAACTCGTCATTATTACAATTTTGGCATAGAAATCCTTTAGTACGAGAGTCATGAACTTTCTCAATAGAGTAATTATAATATTTCATTTGAATTGCATATCCTTTATTTAACTTGTACAGATTGCATAATCTACATTTCTCATCATATCCTTGTGCAATAGTAGAGTTCTCACAGCTAATGATTCTCGAAACACTGTAGTGCTCCCTCCTCATTTTTTCTTGTGTTGAATACCCGCTTAAAACAGTTACCTGGCTCTTTAAAGAGAGGAAAAGAAGAAATTAGATGACAACAAACTAAAATATCCATAAAGGAAAATGTTTTGAACATACAGAGTATTGCTATTTTAAATTGTAAGAAAAGAATAACAATTGTTTCCCTCTATTTTCACAAACTGCCCCTACTCTGTATCTTCAATGTACTTCAATATTCTATTCAAACATTTCTGCTGTCTAAATATATGTATTATATATACATTTGCCAAAAAACATTATTGTTCCCCCGTCTTGTATCTGCTTAATAATATCACATACATACCAACTATTCCATCCCACTAAAAATTTAGTCAGCAATATTTTGTAGCTTCTACTTCCAGATTGTGATTCTTGTCTTCAATTCATTGTTGTCAAATCTAGTAGCCTCCAATAGTTTAAAACTACGAATTTCAACGATAGCCCACGTTTAGAAAAGTTGAAGAAACTCAAATTGCAGAGTTATCTCTCTTAACAATGCTTCTCAACTGTGAAAAACTAAATATAATATTTTCGACTATATTTTTGAGTCAAGGACAGGTTCTTGTAAAGTAGTTTGAATGGTATTAATAACAGAAATAAGGAGGATGTGCCAAGAGTTGTTATGGCATTGCTACCAATCTTGTGGTATTTGGACGGTGCCTGATATCCGACTAATATTCTGACTAGATTTTATGACAGAGACGGTAGGCTTATCAGCTTGGATATAATTTAGATAGTTTTAGAAGATGGGATTAGATAAAGATTCTTAATACTTTTCTTACAAGGACATTTGTTAGTAACAGGATTTGAAGCATTTTGACTAATATTCCTAGCTTCGTTTCTGATATCCCTACCTAGACATTAGCTGCTACTTCACAAAATAATTTTCCAAAATTAGTCCATACCTCTTCTAAACTTACAAACTGTAGACTTTCTTGTTTAATATTCAACTGTTCCTAGAAAGTTTTCTCTAAAATTCCCATCCTTGAGTCTGCCAACGTCATAACTTTTTTGGGAGATTGTGGCTCTTACTAAATTTCAAAACTAAATTAAGCCAACACAACATCACTACTACTACTACTACTAATAACTCACTGCAGCACCAAGCTGCCTGAGGGCAACACAGCTACGCACGCTCCTCCTCCAACCTAATCTATTTAAAGCCTCCCTCTTTACACTCTCCCAGGAAGTTCCCATTTCCTTTAAATCTTTATTCATGACATCCTCCCAACCCAGACAAGGACGACCTGCTTTCCGTGTAGCCCCAGACGGTTGGCCAAAAAGGACAATCTTCGGTAATCTGTCATCCTTCATCCGTAGAACATGGCCTAGCCATCTCAACCTTTCTTTCATTATAGCCCCAGAAAGCGGGATTGAACCACACTTTTCGTACAACCTACTGTTTGAAATACGGTCAGTCAGCCGGGTACCCAGAACAATCCGTAGGCAATTTCTCTGGAAAACATCTAGTAAATTTTCATCTGCTTTTCGGAGTGCCCATGCTTCAGAGCCATATTTGACCACTGTCATCACTGTAGCTTCCAATATTCTAATCTTGGTTTGTAGACTTATCTTTCTATTCTTCCAAACTTTTTTTAACTGTGAAAAAACACCCTGGGCCTTAGCTATTCTACTTTTAACATCTTCACTGCTCCCACCATCTTTACTAATAATACTACCAAGGTAACTGAAGCTCCCAACCTGATGAATCTTTTCGTTACCTAATGTCACCTGTTCATATTCACTTATTCCTAGCCTTAGTGACTTAGTCTTCTTAACATTAATTTTCAAGCCTATTTTAGCACCCTGAACTCGTAAAACCTCTAAAAATTCATTCATTTTGCTCACACTTTCATCTAATATGCTTAAATCATCAGCATAATCTAAGTCTAGGAGCGTTCTTCCTCCCCATTTGATTCCATGGTCTCCAATTGCCTTTCCTGTGCTCCTTAAGACGAAGCCCATCAAAATGATCCATATAAAGGGGGATAGAACACAACCCTGCTTAACTCCTGATTTAATACAAAACCAGTTGCTAACCTCATTTCCTACCTTAACGGCAGCAGTATTATTCTTGTACATAGCGCAAATCACTTTAATGTATTTTTCAGGTATACCATATAACGACAAGACCTTTGTTAACGCTGTTCTATCAACAGAATCGAAAGCTTGCTCATAATCGATAAAACTGAGGACCAAAGGTGTTTGACAACGAAGGGACTTCTCAATTATTAACCTAAGAGTGAAAATATGGTCGACACATCCTCTACCTTTTCTAAAATCGCGTTGTTCTTCCCTTAAAATTTTGTCTACAGCATGTCTCAGTCTAAAAAGTATCATATTACTCAGTAATTTGCTACCTACAGAGACCAGACTAATGCCTCGATAATTACGACACTCACTCTTGTCACCTTTCTTATACAGTGGTTTAATTGAGGTCTTCCTAAAATCATTGGGTACTTCCCCTTTTTCAAAAATCATGTTCATAATCTTCAGTAGCTTATTCCTAACCTCAGAGCCACCATATTTAAGAAACTCATTAATCATACTATCAGCACCTGGGGCCTTATTATATGGGGCCTTAACACAACATTAGAGGGTGATTTTTTGCTCCTTACGTCAATAACACAACTTTTTTATGCCCTAGTAACTTGTATTGATTGTGCCGGTCTTCAGCTTACAATAATGTATAAAAAGGTTTGTGGGAGTAACCTCTGAGTAAGGAGTGTCTCAGCCCAATAGTAGATGAAATTTTAAAAGACGAAATTTTTAACAAATTTCTTTTATCCCTTTTTCAAAAACAAGGCAGATTTTCGAAGGCTCATAGCTTTTGGTGGACCATATTAAATAAAGAATTTACGATCCGTAACAAAGAGGTGTTAAACATGGTGATAGATAGGCTAATACAATGATAGGATGATAATACTAATACAATGATATGATGATAGGCTAACACAAAAGGTAAAAATGATATAAGCTTTAACGTTGTAGAATTTTGCATTATCAAATGCAAACCTCGTAGCTGGATGAAAGTTATGAAAAAAAATTTCTCATTCCTCGTATAAAAGATGGAAAGTTCAAACGTATATCCTCACTAATATTTAAACTAATTTCGTTTTTAATCTGAAAGATAAGCAAAATATTTAAATAAAAAAAAAAATCATATCAGCATCAAAGTATTGAATTTTGATGCGGAGTTCTTTTATCTTATCAGTTGACCCTTTAAAGCTGACACGTTACTAAATAAACATTAGATATTGTTGTTAAATATTTAAAAATGTACAGAACAGTATAGAAATCGAATCAGTTGAGCATTAATTTAAAAAACAAGGCTGGAACTACTATTAAACTGTTGGTGAGTTCATTTACATATTTTCATAACTGATTCAGTTCTAAATCTCAGTGATTTGATAAAATTTTGGGTAAAAACACATGTTTAATCAAGTGTGTGATATAAGAATATACAAGGAAAATGGCACCAAAAAGTTGCGATTGTTTTTTCAGATCAAAATAGTTAAAGCTAAAAATGAATGAAAATCATTTTGCACTACTAGAACGGTGCTTTTCTGCCTCTTAATACTTTTAGCCGGTTGAATTATTGTTTAATTTAATAATTGTGCCTGAGGCACCTTTGGGCTTCGTTCGTTGAAATGGAGGTCAGTTTTCTTGCGTTTCTTAACGTAAGTTTTTTTTCCATTTTATTCACTGTAGAAAGAACACCATTGGGTTATTTGGCCATCTGAGTATTTGTGACTTCCTCCAAATTAATTTTTTTTTCAAATTGAGGCCCTACACGAATTTTCCCAAAGTCATAACCAATCTAAATCTTTTTACCCACCGAAAAACGGACAACTATCCTATTAATAAATGGCCTTATTAAACGAACTTTAATTGTATATTGGTTTAAATTTAATTTAAATTTAAAGAAGGTTACTTATTAATTAAACAAAAAACCCTCAAGAATTACGCTTTGGCTAGATCTCAGAAAACTGGTTTCATAGCCACAAAGACAAGTGACGGGTGATGGATTGCATCCAACTGTAAAATTTGGGCTATACATCTGCACATTAGGGGGGCTGGGGTTTACGTTAGAGACACTGTCAAAATTCCTTGACATGTGTATTTGACAAGCATCATAGTATAGTACTGGGAGACCGGTGGCTTTGACGCCAGTCCTTGTCACGGTCTCGCGGTAAACTTTTATATATTGATGCTACTTGTCACTTGACTTAACTGAGACTCTTGCCCGAAGCAATCAGCAGGTTGATTTACATCATTCTCTTCTTTTCATATTTTCATGTTACCTTTAAAATAGTTGTTTGTGTCTCGCATCATTTCTTTCGATAGATTCATTAATTAATGAGAGAGCCCATAAATTAAAGGATGGGTAGGACATTCTTCAACAGCTTTATCTGGGTCTAAAAGTAAATTTAGCTATATGAAGGTGGTCCAAAATCACCTTCGGGAGTAGCTTTGTCTAGCTAATTTGAAGTTGAAAACTTCATGATTATTGATAACTCGATCTTCACTTATGTTGAGTGAAGTTGAAGCAAAATATGAGCTTGAGTTTCGGTTTTTTGTAGGAACTCTTTAAAGAGGAAATGATGCCCTATAAAAGACCAAATCAATTAATTCGTAAATTGAGGAGGTAGCAATGCAATTGGACTAAGCAGGTAGTAGCCTCCAAATGAATAACCTTTGTTGACTACTCTTTCTTTGGGAAAATAGATAACTCCAAAGTGAATACATATAGCCTCAAAGGGTCCTAACAGAACAATGTTTTATTCTTCCGTTTCATTTTGACACGTTTTGATACTTGTTTTGTCATTTTTGCGAACCATACAGTTCTTTATTCTTTATTTTCACAGAGACACATTCTGATGTGCGCTCGTAATTATTTCTGCCACTTATCTTTCGGTCACTTATTTCTTTGTCCTCACTGTCGTGTTTTTTCTAACCACATATCTCTTTGTTCTTCATTTTCATTTATTATTCGTTCTGATCCTCGTTGTTGCAACTCTTATAACTACACATTTTCTTGTTCATCAGTTTTGTTTTTGCTTTTCCATTTTGTTCATTTCGAAAAATTGTAAATTTGTGTTTTTCTCTAAAACAGAAAACTGTGTAGAGTTTCTTCTTTTTCATCAATTTCATTTAAGAGAAACTGTTGAAATTGTCTTTTTCATTCCCCGATTTTATTTTTCATTGATTTAGATCCATGTTATTGCATGTCTTGTAACAACATCTTTCTATGCTCTTCAATAAAATCTAGATGTTATAAAACTGCTTAAAATATCTTCTTTTTCCATTAATTTCATTCACGATTTGTCCGGATCCTCGTCGTCGTTTTTCTTGTGACCACACATTTTTTTTTTGTTCTTCATTTTCGTTTTTGACTCGCTGCTATAGTCGTTTCTGTGACTATTCTAACCGCAAACTTCTCTATTCTTCATTTTCGTGTTAGTTCACGTTTTTTCCTTTATGTGTTAGGAAACTGCTGAAATTGCCTTCTTCGCTCACCATTTTTTTTAATGGTTTGGATCAACGTTATCACATGTCTTGTAACAACATCTTTCTATGTTCTTTACTTTCGTTTTTGACTACTTATAATTCCCGCTGCTGCATATCTTTTAACTATATATTTCTTTATTCTTTACTTTCAGTTTTAACTCAAACTATTGTCGCTTTCGTAAGTGTTCTAATACCTTTTGTTTTTGACTCGTTGTAATGGCTGTTTTTGAAAGTATTTAGCAGCAAATTTATTCGTTTTTCACTTTTGTTTATTCACTTTATTTTGTAAAATATATTTTTTTGCCCTTTGCCTTGTTTGCTTTGTTTGGCCTTGCCATATTTGATGGTCTAGGTAAATCGTTATCACCCATTGTGAATTTACATTTCTCAGGTCACTCTTTTGATTTTGTCTCATTTCATGGTCAATTTCTTTCAGTTTAAGCAATTATTAATTTACATTTCTGTCACTTAGGTGTTTTAGTTATTAGTCGATTTTTTAGTCTAGGTTAATCATTTCCACCAATAGTGAATTTACATTTCTCAGGTCACTCTTTTGATCTTGTCTTATTTGATGGTCAATTTTTTCAGTTTAAGCAATTACTGATTTACATTTCTGTCGCTTAGGTATTTTGAAACTGCTTAAAACGCCTATACAAAAAGAATGATTGCATTTTTACATTTTATACTTCGCTCTGTTTCTATTGTAATTTTGCATGTTTAATCTATATATATAAAAATAAGTTGTCTGTGTGTCTGTGTGTCGAGTGACGTCATGTGTGTGTGTCGACTGACGTCATATTTGTCGACTGACGAAATTACAGACCAGGACATCAGAACACAAATGGTGACCGGGACACCGAGACATCTATATATATAAAAATAAGTTGTCTGTGTGTGTGTGTGGATCTGTCGGGTGACGTCATGTTTGTGTGTTGACTGACGTCATGTTTTCCATTGACGAAATTACAGACCGGGACATCGGGACACAAATGACGACCGGGACACCGGCACATAGGGAATATAAATGACGACCAGGACACTCAAAGAGAAAGCGACCGGGAAACAAGGAATGTTCGATTAGCAATCACCATCAACAAAGCATCGGGACACAAATGACGACCGGGACACAGGGAGTATAAATGACGACCAGGGCATAAGTAAAAAAAAACTAAAAAAAGGTAAAAACTACTGAAAAACTAAAAAAAAACTAAAAACTAATAAAAAAACTAAAAAAGCTAAAAACTAAAAAAAATAAAAAAGAAAAAAAAGGAAAAATAATGAAAAATAAAGGAGAAAAACAAAAATAAAAAAAATAAAAAGAAAAAAGAAAAAAACTAAAAACAAGTAAAAACCAAAAAAAAACTAAAAAGAAAAAAAAAACTAAAAAAAAAGCAAAAACAAAAAAAAACTAAAAAGAAAAAAATGGGAAAAATACAAATATTTATTTCATCATATACCATTTCAAAAACGAATGTATATACAGACCGGGACACCGGGATACAAATGATGACCGGGACACGGGGAATATAAATGACGACCGGGACACTGGGACACAAGGAATATAAATGACGCCCGGGACGCTCCAAGAGAAATCACAGACTGGGACACTGGGACACAAATGACGGCCGGGACACAGGACATATAAATGACGACCGGGACACAACTACAATGGAGACGCCGGGGGGCACAGGGGGATATATAAATGACGACGGCGACACAGGGAATGGTCGATTAGCAATCATCATCAACAAAGCTCAAGGGCAATCACTAGAATCATGAGGTATAGATCTGAATACGGATTGTTTTCCCATGAACCATTATATGTTGCATGTTCAAGAGTCATACGTAGTTAAAAACATATATATATATATATATATATATATATATATATGTATATATATATATATATATATATATATATATATATATATATATATATATATATATATATATATATATATATATAAAATAAGTTGTCTGTCTGTGGATCTGTGGATCAGGTGACGTCATGTTTCTGTGTCGGCTGACGTCATGAAATTAATTGTCGTCATTTTTGTTATGACGATGCTTAGTATATTGTAAAACACATTAATTTGGTTAATAATATACCATTTAAAACACCAAAATGAACATGCTGGAGTAGTCACTCGGTGAGCGAGGGTGTCAGAACGGAGAATGAAGGTCCCAGGTTCAAATCCTGGTTAGGCTAAAAAAGGTAAAAAACTAAAAACTAAAAAAAAAAAACTGAAAAAACTAAAAAAGGCAAAAACTACAAAAAAAAACTAAAAACTAATAAAAAAAATAAAAAAGCCGAAAAACTAAAAAAACTAAAGAAACTAAAAAACTAAAAACTAAAAAAAACCTAAACTAAAAACTAAAAAAAAAACTAAAAAAAAGAAAAAACTGAAAAATAGAAGAAAAAAAGAAAACTAATAAAATTAATAAAAATAAAAAAACTAAAAACGATAAAAACTAAAAAAGTAAAAAGAAAAGACGAAAAAAAACTGAAAAAGCTAAAAAAAAAAAGGTAAAAACCAATAAAAAACTAAAAAGAAAAAAAGGAAAAAACTAAAAAAAATTTTCATCTAAAAAACTAAAAAAACTAAAAAAGGTAAAAACTAAAAGAACTAAAAAAGAAAAAAAACTAAAAAAGGGAAAAAAATGAAAAATAAAGGAGAAAAAGAAAACTAAAAAAATATAAATAAAAATAAAAAAACTAAAAAGATAAAAACTTCAAAAAAAACTAAAAAGAAAAAAATAAAAAAACTAAAAAACCTAAAAAAAGG
This sequence comes from Artemia franciscana, assembly GCF_032884065.1. NCBI lineage: Eukaryota > Metazoa > Arthropoda > Branchiopoda > Anostraca > Artemiidae > Artemia > Artemia franciscana. The sequence goes on along the minus strand of NC_088867.1, from coordinate 13,039,948 downwards.
TCAAAACCAATAAAAAAAACTAAAAGGAAAAAAAGGGAAAAAATTAAAAATTTATTTCATCATATTCCAATTCAAAAACGAATGTATACCGGGATGACGACCGGGACACAGGGAATATAAATGACGACCGGGACGCAGGGACACAACTACAATGGTGACGCCAGGGGCACAGGGGGGACATAAATGACGACGGGGACACAGGCAATGTTCGATTAGCAATCACCATCAACAAAGCTCATGGGGCAACAAAGCTCACCATCAAACAAAGACGAACGGGACGCTCAAAGAGAAATTACAGACTGGAACACTGGGACACAAATGACGACCGGGATACTGGGAATATAAATGACGACCGGGACACAGGGAATGTTCAATTAGCAATCACCATCAACAAAGCTCAAGGGCAATCATTAGAATCATGAGGTATAGATCTGAATATGGATTGTTTTTCCCATGGACAATTATATGTTGCATGTTCAAGAGTCGGTAAACCTGACAATCTAAATAAATGACGACACTCAAAGAGAAAGCGACCGGGACAAAAGGAATGCTCGATTAGCAATCAACAAAGCACCGGGACACAGGGAGTATAAATGACGACCAGGACATAAGTAAAAAAAAACTAAAAAAAAAGGTAAAAACTACAAAAAAACTAAAAAGAAAAAAATATATAAAATACGATGGATATATAAATGACGATGGCGACTCAGGGAATGGTCGATTAGCAATCACCATCAACAAAGCTCAAGTGCAATCATTAGAATCATGAGGTATAGATCTGAATACGGATTGTTTTCCCATGGACCATTATATGTTGCATGTTTAAGAGTCGGTAAACCTGACAATCTATTTATATGCACAGACAATGGGACAGCAAAGAATAATGTATATTCGCAAGTTTTACGTAGTTAAAAACATATATATATATATATATATATATATATATATATATATATATATATATATATATATATATATATATATATATATATATATATATATATATATATATATATATATATATATATATATATATATATATATATATATATATATATATATATATATATATATATATATATATATCTATATATATATATATATATATATATATATATATATATATATATTCACAGGTGGGACATAGGGACACAACTACAATGGCGCGTAACTAATATGGCGCGTAACGACTTACGCGCGCGGGGGGCTTGGGGGGGTGCGCGAAGTGCCCCCATCAAATAGATGTTGGGGTGGCGCGAAGCGCCACCCCAACAGCTAGTATATATATATATATATATATATATATATATATATATATATATATATATATATATATATATATATATATATATATATATATATATATATATATATTCACAGGTGGGACATAGGGACACAACTACAATGGCGCGTAACTAATATGGCGCGTAACGACAACGACTTACGCGCGCGGGGGGCTTGGGGGGGGGGCACGAAGCGCCCCCACCAACTAGGTGTTGGGGTGGCGCGAAGCGCCACCCCAACAGCTAGTAGGGAATATAAATGACGACCGGGACACTCAAAGAGAAAGCGACCGGGACACAAGGAATGTTCTATTAGCAATCACCATCAACAAAGCACCGGGACACAAATGACGACCGGGACACAGGGAATATAAATGACGACCAGGACACTCAAAGAGAATTACAGACCGGGACACCGGAACACAAATGACGACCGGGACACCGGGACACAGGGAATATAAATGACGACCGCGACACTCAAAGAGAAATTACAGACTGGGACACCGGGACACAAATGACGACCGGGACACAGGGAAACAACAACAACGGGGATGCCGGGGGCACAGGGGGATATATAAATGACGACGGGGACACAGGGAATGTTCGATTAGCAATCACCATCAACAAAGCTCAAGGGCAATCATTAGAATAATGAGGTATAGATCTGAATACAGATTATTTTTCCCATGGACAATTATATGTTGCATGTTCATGAGTCGGTAAACCTGACAATCTATTTATATGCACAGACAATGGGACAGCCAAGAATGTTGTATATTCGCAAGTTTTATGTAGTTAAAAATATATATATATATATATATATATATATATATATATATATATATATATATATATATATATATATATATACTAGCTGTTGGGGTGGCGCTTCGTGCCCCCCCAAGCCCTCCCGCGCGCGTAAGTCGTTACGCGCCATATTAGTTACGCGCCATTGTAGTTGTGCCCCTGTGTCCCACCTGTGAATAGAGATAGATATAAATATATGTTTTTAACTACGTGAAACATGCGAATATACAACATTCTTCGCTGTCCCATTTTCCGTGCATATAAATAGATTGTCAGGTTTACTGACTCTTGAACATGCAACATATAATTGTCCATGGGAAAAACAATCCGTATTCAGATCTATACCTCATTATTCTAATGATGTGTCCCTGTGTCCCGGTCGTCATTTATATTCCCTGTGTCCCGGTCGTCATTTGTGTCCCGGTGTCCCAGTTTGTAATTTCTCTTTGAGTGTCCCGGTCGTCATTTATATTCCCTGTGTCCCGGTGTCCCGGTCGTCATTTGTGTCCCGGTGTCCCGGTCTGTAATTTCTATTCGAACTATCCCTGTGTCCCCGTCGTCATTTATATATCCCGCCTGTGCCACCGGCGTCCCCGTTGTAGTTGTGTCCCTGTGTCCCGGTCGTCATTTATATTCCTTGTGTCCCGGTCGTGATTTGTGTCCGGGTGTCCCAGTCTGTAATTTCTTTTTGAGGTTCCCGGTCGTCACTTATATTCCCTCTGTCTCGGTCGTCATTTGTGTCCCGGTCTATAATTTCTCTTTGAGTGTTTTTTCTTTTTAGTTTTTTTAGTTTTTACCTTTTTTCTTTTTTCAGTTTTCTTTTTCTTCTTTATTTTTCAGCGTCACTATGAAGTACATATCGACGAACCTTTGTTTTTTTAACTTAAATCTGGTAGGCATTGATGACCTTATCCAAGTCAAAATCCCAAACCCAATCATCATCGCTATCATTTTCAGTTTTGATATGTTTTGACTCTCAAATGACGACAACTAATTTCATGACTTCAGCCGACACAGAAACATGACGTCACCTGATCCACAGACAGACAGACAACTTATTTATATATATATATATATATATATATATATATATATATATATATATATATATATATATATATATATATATATATATATATATATATATATATATATATATATATATATATATATATATATATATATATATATATATATATATATATATATATATATATATATATATATTCATAGGTGGGACACAGAGAGACAACTACAATGGCACGTAACTAATATGGCTTGGTAAGATTTGGGGGGCGCGAAGCGCCCCCACCAACTAGGTGTTGGGGTGGCGCAAAAATGACGTACATATGCTTTTGAAATTTACTCGTAAATATGACTCATACGAATATTTAGTAGAATAATGATTTCGAATCTAAAACACTCGCCAATTCAATTTGATTTACCCCCTTTTCAATCGAATTTCTACCATCTTAAATGAAAATCTGCAACATTTTAACAGTCTCTCTCATAGCTTTTAACATCAAAAAGGTCTTGTGAGACAAAAGTTTGATGCATATTTCACTTAAATTTAATGTTCTATATTATATGCTATTATTTTTTATATGATACTCATATAATTCAATATTTAAAAGATAACCTCTTAAATAATACCATTATCTAATTTTTTAATTTCTTTTCAAAATCACCTGCTATAGAATCAAGTCTTTTGGTGCAAAAAGGTCAACCGGGTTTCACCTTTTAAATTAGCAGTAATAGCGGGTTTATTTCATATTTGGTTTTAATACATTTCATTACTTTCATTTCAAATTTGATTCTTAGATCCTAGATCTTCTTTGCTAATCGTTTGATTGTGATTATTTTTCTTTTCCATTTCGCTTAAAAGTTGATCTATCTATTAGGGGAGAGTTTCATGAAACAAGTTTTCTGAATCAATAATAACTTTTATTACTTTAATAACCTTGCAATTTCTTCCTAGATATCTTTCACCAATGAATAATTTCTGGGAAGAAATCCAAACACGCGTTAGAAACAAGTTTTAGAGACTTGTCTAACAGAGCTCTATTACAAAAGCCTTTTCACAAGTACTCATCTTAAAAATATTTTCAGCTGTTGAAATCGGACCTTTGAGTAATGACACGTTATTTTGTTGGATGGCGTACATAACCCTAGCATTTTAGGAAAACGTGGTTTATAATCTTAAAATTTTGAAGAAAATAGTGTGGAAAGTAAGAAGGGTTTATTTATATTGTATATTCTATAGATTTGGAGTATGAAAGTTCTTAAGCCGAACTGGCCAGACATGACAATAAACAACAAAGAGACGTCCCAATAAACGTCCCATTGTATTAACTTTCTCATCACCAGTGGCAAAATTAGGAAAGTGGTTATCGGTGGCATTGCGTCTACTCTTAGGAAAACAAAAATCATTTATAAGAAATTCCGCTGATCTTAATAATAAGTTAAAAAATTTTACACTGGAGGAGAATTCAATTCTCTGTAGTTTTGATGTCGTGTCCATGTATTCAATTTGTAACGTGAAAAGTGCGAGGATATTTTAAGGATTAAATTACAAAAGCACTTTGATTTGATACAAGATGTGACCATGGCGAGTTTGGAGATTGAAGTCATTATGAAATCGGTTATCCTTGCAAATGAACATTCTCTTTATTTTGTTTTAGAGGTGAATTTTACAAACAGGTGTTTGGTTTGGCTATGGGGGCATATCTCTCCTCTTTGTTGGCAAATCTCTTCATGGAATCTATTGAAACCTCCGACATACACAGATTTAGGCTCTCTCCTTGTTTCTGGGGCAGATTCATGGATGATGTGGTTTGTATTTGGAAACACGGTTTAGAGTCTTTAGATCTTTTCCATAAACGTTTAAATAGTTTTGACAAAAACGTAAAATTTACAGTGGAGTTTAAAGAAGATGACAAACTACCTTTTCTGGATATCAAATTGATTAAAAGTGAGTTCCATTTACTTTTTCAGTATATAGAAAGCCTACTCACAGTGATAGGTATTTGAAATATCACTCGTCCCACCCTATTTCAGTGAAACGAGGGGCTGTGATTGCACTGGTGGATAGAGCTTTCAGAATATGTTCCCGGGAGTTTTAGATTTTGAATTGTTGTATTTGAGGGATGTTTTATTTTGTAATAGCTACCCGATTAAATTCATTGATAAAATAATAAAAAATAGACGCATTAAATACAACAATAGAGTTATTGGGGTTTCACAGTGCACAGAATTAAATTTACCAAAAAGTTTCATTACCTTATACACCTAATTTGGGGGAGATGCTTAAACGAATTTTAGGTAAAAATAACATTGATACTTGTTTCCAATCAGTGAGACCATTAGGTAGTTTTCTTAATTCTGGGAAGGATTTAACCCGGGGAAATTTAGTTAGTGGGGTGTATAAAATTCCTTGTTCCTTCGGAAAATTTTATATTGGTAGAACTAACCAACAATTTACTGAAAGATTTATTGAGCATCGCAACTCAATAGAAAAAGACCCTGCAATTAAGAAAGCCTCTGGAAACTTTTGTTTCGGCTCTAGCTGAACATACATTCTTTTATCCCGAACATTTTATACAATTTTATGAGGTTACAGCATTTCTAATGATAGATGTTTTTCTCGGTGGGTGAGGGAGGCTATAGAAACTAAAAAACATATATTTGCTAATCTCTCAATAAATAGAGACACAGGAAATTTAAATATTGAACCAATTTATAATGTTCTTTTGAAAAATGAGCCAATAATCAATAAGGGAATTAAAATTTCACACAATCACCAGGGGACAAGATTACCTACTAGACTAAACAGAGTTGCTTCAATATTAGCTTACAAGAGGATTATTTCGCAACAGAATAATTAACTCAGTTTCAATTTTCGTAATTTTTCCTCAGTTACTCTTTGATTCTCATTGAAGTAACTCAAATAGCTGCTTTTCCCTACGTGGATAAGTAGCGACAATTATATTTATTATTATTGGTGGTGGTTTTTATTTGTTTTTAGTTTAGTTTTCTTTTAATTGTCTATCCTGTGCTGAGGACGCCTTCTTTGGATACAGGCGAAATATCCGCGTTGTTTTAGTCTTTCCTCTCTACTGGCCGTCGTCTCGTTTGAAATTTTCTTTTTGTAGAGTTTTATCTCTCTTTGTTATTTGGAGTAGTATAGTATTTATACTTGTTACATATATTTTTCATATCTTTGAACTGGAGATAATCTATCTTACAATCATTGTAATTAACAATCTATGTTTCTTTTCTTTCTGAAAGTATAAAGCAGTATATAGTGTTTGGATTATCAGGCCTGTCATCTAACAAAACTTGAATTTCTATATCAGCAGTTTATCCAGGTGCACAAATGTTAGGTTCATGTTTTGAAACATCAAAACAATGGATTTTAAAGACATCATAGTTATCAATAGTTCCACTATCAACGTTTTAATGTTCTATCCTAAATGTAAAAGCTTTGGCAAGGATCAAAATAATCATTATTGTTTTTACTAAAATCACATTAAAAAAATTTTCTGTCTATTTTTTGTCCATTAAATCTCACATCAGTTCAATTCATAGTCGTATGATAAAATACAATGTTATTTTGTGAAGCATTATCATCTTTTCTGTAATAGTATAGCAATTTTAAATGTATTATATCTTCCAGAAACTATTCTGCACGTTAATTCTTAGTCATTCATACTGCCAGTTTTATAGGTATCACAGGCTTCCCATCTTAATTCAAAAGAACTCTTTTTAACCAATTTTCCTTCTAATAAATAAATTAGGATTTAATGTTGGTAGAATCCAAGATAAACACATTATATCCATTTTAACATTTTTAGAACCCTTTTTTATAATCACATTATACGCGATTAATATCTTGACAAATCCAAATAATCTTGATAATGGTAAGTACATTCTAACTACATGACTTTCTTTTGTGTTACTGTATCTTTTTAATAGACCGCTACTAAATTCATCATTTTTCTTTGTTTTAATTATTAGACTTTCACTTGCCTCTGAAGCTTTTAAAGTACTTATAAACTCACTTTCTTTTGTAAATGAGCCAATTGTTTGTGTTTTATCTTTATACCAAAGCATGCTAGCGGCTGCACCTCTTGAATAATTATCTGAAAATTCTCATAGATTTTTAATGTTTGCTGATATACTAACGTAATCAATAGATTCAATAACTTTACCGTTAACATATATTCAGCATTTCTAAACAAATTGAACCCATTATTTCTTAAGGCAGCCACATTTTCAGCACTTATATTCGAACCATCATCTCGTTAACTCTGAAAAATTACTTTCTGTTTCTCTAATTTCTGTAAATTCATCTTTTGTTGATGAATCCTCAACAATAGGCTTTCGAAAATATTTGCTAATAAGGAGCAACAACTTCATTAACCTCCATTTGTATAAGGAGAAAATTTATTAAATAACATTTCATTTAAAAATTTTTAATCCCTTGCCTGTAATCAACGCATTAAAGATATCTCAACCTCTTCTATCTACATACCTTTTAATCTTCCCAAAAGCTCCTTTCAATGATTTTTAATTTTTAAATATATCATCTAATTCTTTCCTATTTAAATCGTTGAATTCTTTTCCATATTTAATACTCAATTCCAGCACAGGTTTAATCATGGTGTTATACATGGAACAAGCTTCATCTTCAGTTTCTTATGGACGTCTGGAATTACTTAGAATTGACAATATTTATAAATAAAGTACCAATCCCACCACTATAGTGTCTTGTATACAATCTTGTATACAATGTTTTTTATTGATCAGCATTTATTATTGATAAGTTTTATTAAATAATTTCGTTAAATTCTTTCAAATCTAAAACATATTCAATATTCTCTCCATTCAGATCAATTGGTCTACCTATCTACCTAATTGATCAGTTATAGTCATTTTTAGCGCGTTGATGTAGTCTCTTCAATTGATTGGAAGATTTTGCCTTTCTGTTGAAATCCCACAGAGTAACGTTCCAGGTTTTATTTTTGGAGCAAAACTCAAGATCACGTCAGAGGTTGCATTCCCATTAATTATTGAACTATCCACTAATGCGTAGTGAATTTGAATTTTATCAACGTTTCTTGTAATATTAGGAACTTTAATAGCTTTCACTATGTTTATTACTTAGTTCAGCTTCATTTTCATATCCTAAAACAAAACATAAATCACCATTGAAGTAAAATTTATAATTCTCGTTCAAAATGTTAACAAAATTCATTGTTGCTAGATTGGATGATAAACTCACTAGGCATCGATGTAGGGATGAATTGAAATAACTAAGAAATAGTTTAAACCAGCTTCATCATAAAATCCATTGGGTATAATAGCGTTAAGCCGTTCATCCTTATTTTTTCTTCCCTGTATTCAAAGGTATTGTTTTTAAATGATTAATACTATAGTTTTCTTTGAATTAAAGCTATGCCATAGTCAGAGTTTTGATCTAACATGATTGGATTACTTGTATAAACGACCGTCTGATTTCACTTTCTTTACTACTAACAATAATCAAACCAATTATTAGAAATGTTTTTCTTGTAAAATTCAAGTCCTGAGATATTTGTTGCAAATAGTGTTATAGTTATTTTCCTTAATACTTTTATTTTTGAATAATGAATTGATCAGGGTAATAGCTTCATTTGTCAATTCATCAGATGTAGTTCCAGTAGCTCTCCTACCTAGCAAACTATATAATTTTTCAATCATATCACTTACATTCAAATAAATCCCATTTCCTTGCTGAGGTTGTATGATATCAAAGTAATCTTGTTTAGCATTTAACCTTCTTCAGTTGACTTTTATAAACTAAGAATTTTTCTTCTAACTCACTAGATTTTACACTTTTCATCTAAACTCCATTTCTTTGATTAAATGTTTCTAATTCATCTATTGTCTCTTTTAAATAGCGATAATTTTCTAATGAAAAACTAGGCATTTCAAAATAGAATCCCTTAGGATCCTAGTCCTTATTGATTTCTCTCAAAAGTTCTTCATCTATCCCAAAATTGACATTAACAATGGAATTTTGTTTATTTAGGGAAAAAATAACTTAACTCGAGTGAGCTTGATTGCATCCTCGAAATTTTGCTGCGTTGCTTCAAGATTGATCCAGTCGTTGAAATCCTCTTTTTAGATTAGTGTCATTTAATTTAATTTATAAATAATCGTGTTTGTATTTTTATCTTCTGCCTCAACAATTAGAGTACACAGATTTTCAGCATAGTCACGAAATCCAGGATGCTCTAGGGAACGTTCATAAACTATGTTTCTATATAGTTCCCTACTTTTCACTATACTCGCTAACTATTTATTTAACTATATAGGATCCATTTATAGAATGAAAATTCTTATTGATTAAATTTCGAGAGTTCTTTTTAATGATAACCACAAATAATCATTTCATCAATTTTATCCGACAGTTCTAAGTTTAAGGCGGTTCTATGTGTCACTGCTGCTATTTGAAATAATTCAATTATGCAATTTAGTAGGTAACCTTTAACAAAAACACCCTTATTCTTATTAATTCTAACCAAGTCATCAACACTAAATTTGTTTATGGATTGTTTTTGAACTTCAACTTCAGGTAATAAACTAGTGTACACTTTGTTTTCATTTCCTTTTTTACTTGCTTCTATTGGTTTCATTTTGATGGATTTATGATAAGAATTGCTATAACTGACAACGAAAGAGGGTAATACGTCTATCCAATGTTTTGTATTGTTATGTGTAAAATATTTTCCATTATTTTCTTTGATGATGAAAGACATGGATTGCAATTGGAAACGCGGTTTAGATTTTTTAGACCTTTTGCATAAATATCTAAATAATTTCGATAAAAACATTAAATTTACAGCAGAATTTAAGAAAAATGACAAATTGTCTTTTCATGATATTTTATCAATTAAAAATCATTACCCTTTACTGTTCTCATTATATATAAAGCCTACACACAATAATATATATTTGAGTTTTTATTCATATCACCCTGTTTGAGTAAAACGAGGAGTTGTAATTTAATCGGTGGATAGGAGTTTCAAAATTTGTTCCCAGGATTTCTGGATTTGGAATTATTGTATTTGAAGGGTATTTTATTTTGTAATGGTCGCCCAGTTAATTTCATTGATATAATAATAGAATATACACGTATCAAACATAATAATAATGTTATTGGAGTTTCTCAGTCTTCAGAATTAAATATGTCAAAAAGTGTTTTTTTGCTTTGTATATCTGTTTTGGGAAAGAGGCTTAAACAGGTTTTACGCAAAAGTGAAATTGATACATATTTTCAATCGGTCAGAAAATTAGATAGTTTTCTGAATTTCAGAATGAGTTTAGTCCTAGTAAACTTAAGTAGTGGGGTTTATGAAAATCCTTGTTCTTGTTGGCAGTTCTATATTGGTGAAACTCACCATCAATTTCTGTAAAGAGTTCCTGAGCACCGTAGCTCAATAAAAAATACCCATCATTTAATTGTGCCTCCTTAAACCTTTCTTCCGGCTCTAAGTGAACATATTTTTTTCATCCTGAATATTGTGTGCAATTTGATGAGGGCAGCTGTTTCGTATGATAAAGGTTTTTCACAGAGGGCAACTGGCCACAGAAGTTTAAAGAAAAATGTTTGCCGATCTTTCATTAAATAAAGAGAGGGAAATTTAAATATTTACCCAATTTACGATAGACTCTTGAAAAATCAACCAATATTTAATAAGGGAATTGATATTTTACAAAATCACCAGGGGACGAGATTACCTATTAGACCAACAAGTATTGCTTCAAGAATAGCTAATAAGAGGATTATATCGCAACAGAATAATTAATTTCAGTTTCATTTTTAGGCTTTTTACTTAGTTTCTTTGATATTCTCATCGACATAACTCCAATAACTTCTTTTCCCTATGTGGATAGGTTGCAACAATTCTATTTTATCATTGTTGGTGGTGGCTTTACTTGTTTTCAGTTTTTTATTTTTTTTAATCTTTCTTTCTTCGTGCTGAGGATGCCAAGTTTACATAAAGGTAAAATATCCGTATTGTTTCAGGTTTTCACTATACTGGCTGCAGCCGTGTTTGTTGTCTTTTCGTTGAGTTTTATCTCTCTTTGCTGTTGTATCTCAAATATCGAAATGGGCATAAAATTCAGCTAGGTAAATTCTATGGAAGGCAATTTAATGAACAAGGAAATTTTGAAAAACATTATAAAAAAAGAAAATTGCGAAGATCCTAATATCAATATGGCAAAACCCGGATCTAAAGTTGAATTTAAAAATATAACGATTAATACATCCGTATTGTTTCAGGTTTTAGTCTTTTCATTACACCGGCTGCAGTCTTTTTTGTTTGAGTTTTATAGAGTTTTTGTTATTGAGTTTTATCTCTCTTGGTTGCTGTATCTCAAATAACAAAAATGTGCATAAAATTCAGCTAGGTAAATTCCATTGAAATAAAATAAATAATTCCAATAAAATAAAATTGTGAAGATCTTGACATCAATATGCCAAAGCCCAGAACTAAAATCGAATTTAAAAATATAGCAAAACAAATGATAACACCCTATTGCATAATAGCTGATTTTGAATCGTATAATGAAGAATTTAATAAAAAAAAAGAAGGCAGAAAGACAATTCAAGTAGCAACGCAAATAACATTTGCTTATGGATTCCCAGTATCATGTTCTTTTGATACCAACACAAGGTAAATAGGAAGAATACTTTGGTGAAGATGCTAGCGGGCATTTTGTAACTACCATAACGGAAGTTTGTGCAGCAATGACCAATGAGTCCTAAAATAGACAGAGAGATCATGGTTATAGTCAAGAACAAGTAAGAATAAAATGGAATAATAAAAGCAATAAAAACCAGTCCTATTTGTGAAAAGGAAATAGTAGATAATAATTTTCCTTTAGATCATGGCCATATGAATGATAATATACGTGAATTTTTTCATGCAGAATGTAAACCTTTAGAATTCCTAAATATTTCCTTATTGTAGCGCATAGCTTCTCACAATATGACTGTCATTTATTTCTTAGATAGTTAATACCCCGTAACACTATTTTCGATTAAACTGAGAGCTCCTGAATGAAACCCAACAAGAAACGTGTTTCATGGATTCACTCCGTCGTATGGCTTCATCGTTAGATAGGTTTTAGGAAAATATAGCTAAATGTAAATTTAAAGTAAATTACAATTGTTTGAGACATAATTTTAAGTAGAATATTGGATGATGATGGTAATCTAGCATTACAACTAAAACAAATAAACTAATCCATGCTATCAAAATCAGAGAATTTACAAAAAGTGAGCATTAATTTTAAACAATTTCAAAGTTAAAGTTGTTAATCAACAAACTCTAACAAATCCGTATTTAAGTGAGGATATTAATTGATTAACTAAAATTTACCAGTCTGATCCAAAATCAGAGAATGCTGCTATGAATTTTCAAAATATGATTATTATTTTAAACGATTTCAAATGTGATGTTGTTAATCATCAAATTATTAAAAATTGTTATTTAAGTGAAGATATCAATAGGTTAACTGCAATTAATCAATAACCTGATAATACGTCGACTAGACTTGATGGTGAAGGGTTATCAGCATAAAACCCTTTAAAAATAACAAAAGACGACATAAATGTGGACAATAGAAAAATTGAAAATGTTGCAAGCCTAGAAAATGGTGCAGATGTAGTTAATATTTCAACGTAATACGATTTCAAACAAGAAAATATTAAAGATCCAATCCTAAACAATCAGAAATATGCGAAAATATTAGCAAGTATGCTAAAATTTATGAATCACCTGACAATATAGTAACTAGAGTTTATGACAAAGGACTATCATTAAAAAGTACCTTAAAGGTATCAAAATAAGATATCAATGCAGAAAAAAGAAGAACTAGAAATGATGTAACCCAAAAATATGGATGCTGCAGATGCAGTTAATCTTTAACTTTATTGTTATACTCAAAGGGTTTTATTCAGTTATATGATCACTTAGACAACTTGAAAATGCTATAATACATATATTTCAAAAAGATCCTGATGAAGCTTTTCAAATGAGAACGAACTTGAGTTTGAAGTAAAATAAGTAATATTAGAATTTTAACTATAAAAAAATACTCTATTAAATAGAAGAGTATACAATTTATTATCATAATTTCAAAACAAAAAAATTTAAAACGTGATTCGATTCAATTTACAAAAAAAGTAATGTATGAATAACTCATTCAACACTGAGCGAACGAGAGCCTGTTAAACTATTACTTCATAAAAAACAGGTGACTGAGATTGAAAACTATGAGAATGAAAATAAAGGATTTGATATTGATTGTTCCTATAAACAACGACTTTAAAATCATCCAAGATTCTGGTTCTTATTTCTTCTTGACAAATTTGAAATCAATAAAAAAAACTTGATTGAATACACGACTCACTTATCTCCTCTTAACATAGTATCGCAAACTGTGAAAATGAAAATAAAGGATGTGATATTGATTGTTCCTATAAACAACTAATTTAAGATCATCCGAGATTACCGTTTTTATTTCTTTTCGACAAATTTGAAATCGATAAAAAAGCTTACTTTATATAATACAGAGTTCATTTCTCTCCTCTTCAAAAAGTATTAACAAATATATGTTTTAAGAAAAAAAGAAAATTGCCCAATTCGAACAGAAAACATTATTATTGGTAGGAAACCTATTCAACTATTGCTTAAAAGAAAAAAATTAACAAATTTAGTAAGGGATAATTAGGAATAGTGATGTCAGTATAACTATATTATATCCTCAACTGGCTCAAAATGGTTGCTTTCTTCCATATTAATACCATAACAGTTGCAACAAACAAGCGGTGTGGCTGTATTAGTTACACATGTTGCAAAGAAAAGTGTTAGTAAAATTACTCATTCTTCAAACGCTAAAGGCAAAGGTTTGACATTACCGGAGACTTCAACCAAAATGTTGAGGCTTAAATTATTCCCGTACATACTTAATTGTTGGATATGGATCAAAAGTGGCTGTTAAAGATCTTAAAACGTGTTGTAGACCCAAGAACATACAAGTATAAGTGGTTAAAGTACCTAAAATGCGTTGAAGGCGCAGAAAAGATACTTAAGCTGAGATTTCACAATCCAAAGAACACTCACTTCCAAAAAAAGGGAACGTCAGAAAGAATCAAAAGTATTTTGCTGCCGCTGACAAATATTGATATATTTGATTAATTAGGTCTTACTCCTTATTATCGACGAGTTTTTTCTCGAGATAACAATCTAAGTAAAATAAAGAAAATAGAAGGCTGTTTAATCAATTATGACTGCATGAGATAGCTTGGGACACATTGGACTTGCTATTTCAATGATGCTAATTATTTCTTTTCAGAATCTTACGATTTTTATTCAATCGAGCCTGGAAATGAAATTGTCAGCTGCTCTAAGACTTCAAATAAAGAGATCACCTATCATTCTATTCATGTTGTATATTTTAACGATGTGAATTGTTGTCATTTGTGTGTTGATTATTTAAAAAGAAGAATATATCGTTGCTCATCTTTTAAAAAAAGAAAATAAATCTCTATAAATCATTTACCATGAAGGGACTTTAAAGATGGGTAGTATGTTTTTCTTGTCAGCAAACGTTAAATGTGCAGGTGCATAAATCTTGAGAACAATTACTATATTTTTCCATTTATTTACATTATTTTGCAATATTTTGATACTAGGCTGTTAGAATGATAGGTGTCTTGGATTGATTTTTGAAGAGAAAGTCCTGAATAAAGAAATACACAGGTAACTACAGGTGCCAAGTGAACTGAGCTCTAGGCCGGAAGGGAAAACATAATTTTTCAAAGATTTGAAGATGGGAAGGGGAGAGGGTCAAAATCTAATGAAATATCATTTTTTTCTAATCTTCAGTGTACCGGAAAGGTTGGTCAGTCACGAAAATCTTGGGATAGGGGTTTCCGGTGGACCAATCTTAGAAAAAGTTCTATTTTTTGACAGGGTTTGTTCATCCACGTTTTTGTGTTTTGAAGTCCACTTTTTGTGCCAATTCATTGATCAAAGTTGTTTTGACAGGTAATTGTTGAATAAGCATCAAAAATGGAAAAAGCTCATGATACACAAGGTGAAGGACATGCAGTTCAAATTGTTAGAGCTAACAAAGATCGTACATTTAGCCTAGATGAAGAAGCGTTGGCAAGGGTACTCCATCAGGACCATTGTAAAAACAAACCTGTTGCAATAATTTCTGTAACTGGGGCACTCAGAACAGGAAAGTCATTTCTTTTGAATTTCATTCTACGATATCTGAAAAAACAGGCAAGAGTTTCTCTTTTTGTAATCACTAGGCTAACTGTGTCTGAATGTTGAAACAGCTGGCTTAGATAATATTATTATGTTCAATAAATTGATTTAAAATCAGCTTTAATGGCTGAATCAGGGATTCATTGGATAATTTAGAAGAGTAGAAGTTGGAAGAATCCCTTTCATAAACGTTTTCAAAGAATATTCAGTATTTCTTGAGCAACATTTCATACGTGAGTGCTTGAGGACCAGTTCTTTGGCCACACCACATCAAACCTTCATTATTGTAAAATTATTGCAGCTATTTATTCACTTATTTAGTTCCTCTCAGCTATAACTTTTGTTAAAATAGTTAGGGTAGAAAAGGATATGGCACCAAACTCGTCAGTCCCTCTGGCGGTAATCAGATCCGTTTCCTGGTCATTCAGCTATGAAGTTTAACTAGGCGTTGCGAGCAAGTCATCCATTTTTTCACACAACCATCCGATATCCATTTCATGGCTTCTGCAGATACCCATTTGGAGCTGTATTTGCTTTGGCTCAGTTTTCAGAGTTACACCGGTGATCCCCATCCCAAATCAAAGGATGTGCAATACACGGACTCAAAATTTCGTCCCAAAAGACCTAGGATTAAAAGTAAATAGAACCATCTGCATAGCTAGAAGGAATTTTTAAAAGGGTTTATCAAATAAAGAACAGAGCAAAATAAAATGTTAGTTTTCCATATACCTGACCCATGACAAGTCTAAGCCCCAGGGATTCTTAGCTCAATTTTTCCTTGTAAAACTGCTCATTAGCCAGTCCTAATTATAGAGAGCATCATCAGCCTTCTCCACATGGTTTGTTCTGCAGCATGGACCTCAGAATCCGATGGTGAATTTCCAACTTGGTCCAGGAAATTCCCGAGACAATCACCCCACTGGAATTTAGGTATTCCTTTTGGACACTGTGTACTTCAAGTCACTACTGGTTAATTCAAAGCCATAAAGAATTTGAGTTGCAGTGTCAGCAGGCAATCGCAAAATATGTCCAAACTGACAAAGTATCCCCTCAGCAACCAGATGTGACAAAGGTTAATGGGAAGTTATACTTAGGGGGTGGTCATTGCTGCCAAAGTATATCTATGCCATTCCTTCGATTGCCTGAAGTCACTTGGATTGAAAAGTGTTAAGACGTCACTGGAAAGTAACAATTCCAAGCCAAATTTTAGCTTCGTATTTTAGCTTCGTATCGAATAAATTAACCCTCAAAGTATCTTCATGATGGTGACTCGTTTTACCACTGACCTCTTCTGAACTTGGGTCTATCTACCGAAGATGGCAGAGGCTTTGGCCAGGTGGAGAGCAACTTCATGGTCGCTGCATCCATCCGATGATATGACAATGTCAATATAAGTTAATTGGTCAACCACTTCTATTTGTTGTCTGGCGATCAAGTAATTAGAATTGCATGCGTTAGACTTTTGCAGCACCACCATGACTTCTGTCTTCTTCCAGTTGATGTATAGTCCTGTTCTGACACCTTCACGAAGAAGCGTGTTTAGAGCCATGATCAGCTATGACTTGGAGTTAGTGACTAGTACTATGTCATCAGCAAAGTCGCAATCAATGACAGCTCTATCAATGTTTTTACAACCAACTCTTTTCATTGGAAGCGAGTTTATCAGAAAAACTAAATAAATAGATAGTAAATTGTACCCATATCGACCTTTGCAAGATTAAATAAAAAAATAGTTTTTTTCAGCTGAAAGTAAGGAGTGATATTAAAACTTAAATGAACAAAAATTATTACGTATGCATGGGGGTTCGTTCCCATGTCATTACCTGGCTTTTTTTGCTAAATTTCGATTTTTGTTCCAATTCTTTAAGAATGACCTATGAATCACAAAGGGTTTAGTTAGTATAAATAGCCCTTATGAAAGTACTTAAAAAAAACTTTAGCGTAAAAGACGAGGGGGGAATCCCTCTCATATGCGTATAAATTTCTGTTTGTATTAAGTTTTAATGTTGCTCCTTACTTTTAATTGGAAAAACTTGCTTTTGTATTTAATTTCTGATTGTTTTTAAATGATCCTGGGAAATCCGGTGACCCTTTCGTAGAAAATTGAGATGACAACAACCCCTTATCCTGGAAAAATATAATTACCTCTTTTTCAGTCTTTGGCAAAGTCCAAATCTTCATTTCAAAATTCGTATTCAGACACTATCTTCTATCACTATACGTAGCAAATTAAATTGAATTTTGTCTTTGTGGCTATGAAACCAGGTTTTCTCTGCAAAATTCTTGAGTGTGTTTTGAATAATGAACCAGTACCAATTATTTAATTAAAATGTACCTGCATGGTAGTTAGTTTCGCAAAAGAACCTAACTTCACTTATTGGGTGTGTTCTGAATGATACACAAGTATCAAGCTGGTTTTTAAAAGGAGATAGGCCATGGGAAAAAATGTACAGGAAGCAGAAACGTCATAAGAGAACCATAAGGCAAATAAAGGAACTGTATATCTGTGCTGGCGATGATTTGTCAGTAGCAGTGGTGTTGTAAAATCTCAATATGAGTCTAAATGTTAATTTAGCAGTTTTGCAGCAAAATTGAAAACAGATTTTGCTGTCGCTGAGGCTCAATGATTTGACTTAATTTATCACTAGTCTTCACTAAATAGATTTATTGGAAGTCCTGCAATCTCGTGTGACATGCTAGACTTTAGTGGCCCATGGTGAACCCCCACTTGCAATAACTTACTTTGGCATACGCGGGTGCTACGTAATCTTACACGTAGTTTTGACGCAATGACTGTGGAGACATGGTTTTACGTTATGGCGGTGTACACGTGGGTTTTACGCAATGGCAGTGCCCACATGAGATGTCAAGTAGTGGCAGCACACACTGGGGGGTCACGTAATGACTTTGCGCACGTGGGAGGCTATTTAATGACCGTAAGTGCATGGGGTGATACGTAATAACACAATCTTACACATAGGTGCTTTTGTAGTGAGGAGGGCCCTCGTAGGTGGTGCGTAACGGCAGTACATACGTGAGATGATACATGATGACAGCACAACTGGGGTGTTACGTAATGGTGGTATATAAACCGGTGTTACATAATACCTTATGAGATTTCTTCATTGGGATTTCTCTTTCTTTCTCTCTTTCTTTTTCGTTTTCTTCTTTCAAGGCGTTTTTTTTCATTCAATGTGTTTTATTTTCATTTTGAGATTTCATTTTTCTTTCAATGCGTTTCTCTCAAGGAATTTTCATATTCTAATGATTTCTGTCCCCATTCGAAAGGAAATTTCCATCCAGTGGAGTGGAGCGTCAACCAGCGGGACTATGAAAACTTTTCTAATATTTTGATTCGGCTAATATATTCTATGACATAACCTATAGCACGTAAGGAGAAATCCATGTTTGTGCGTACTAGAAAAACTAAATGAATTGTTTCCTTCCTATGATTGTAATAATTGACACGCAGAGGTAAAATTTGACTACTAGAGTTAGGTTTTATTTAAAGTGTATGTGCTTGCAAAGTAATGCCCTAGAAGGGTATTATAAACTTAGACAAAGCGATTCTTCCCTTCTTAGCGATGTGACCCTAAATTTTGGGAGGGGTCCTTCTCAGAAAATTTCTAGAGCAATTTTCTTAGAAAATGTTATAAATTTTCTCAAAACATAGGAAAATAGTCCTTCCTATAGAACTTATAGAGATGTTTTCTCAGAGAAAGATCTAAGTTTGCTGAAACACAAGAAAATAGGGACACAAAACTTATGATTTGGTTCTGTATTTTGTTAATTTTTTCTTGGTATTATTTTCGATCAAATCCTGGTCTTTGACAACCAAGTCAAATTTGTCTAGTAAGTGGTACTCTCTAGCATGTATTAGCACATTTATGGCATGTTTGGCCCATTTTCCTGCAAAAATATTCGTTTACAGTAGAATCGATCATTTAAACTCAATGGAAAATAAAACAAATACCCGTTATAATTTCTTCTGACTCTAGTAATTGAGGCGAGCTTGGCAAAATTTACACCCCGATAAACCATTGGGGGGGGGCATATCATTATACATAAAGTTTTTCATCCTTTTTAATTCAAAAATAAGGTACCTTATCGAAAACCTTGACCTTTCAGAACTCACAAAATGAATTCGGTACATCCCATACCACCAGCAATCCAAACGAGGAAGTAAAATTACCAGGGTTTTATCATAGAATTTTTTTATTTTGGATTTGAAAATGCCATATGGAAGTACTTAATGCTCGTATATCGTTGAAATCTAAAAAATTTAAGAAAAGGAATAACGTTTTAGTTTCCGATATATTTTCAAGTTTTGAAGGTCAATGTTAAAATTTCCAAGTATTCTTATAGCCTTATTTAGTAGTCCCTGTAAGGGCTTTTATATGCCTCCAAATATATTAAGATATACAACTGAGCAGCAATTCAAATTAGAAGCAATTGAAGAGTGGTAAATTATTTTAAAATGGTAAAAGGAAAAATATTCTTCACACGAAACATTGACCTAGTATTTTGAGCAAGTTTTAGTCTTAAATACTCAATATGACTATGAAATGACAAAAGGAGATCAAGAAAAATTCTAAATAACGATGTGATTGGACCCTACAAATCTTTGAATCACTCACTGACTACCTATCAGGGAAACAATTTGACCTGAGCAAACATAATAAAAAGCTCTGTCAGGGGGTATTCATTGAAGGAGGGGAAGGGGGAGGATTGTATAGAAGCTTACCTTTTAAGAATTAATTTAGTATTTCGTCAGTAAAATTAGAAACGAAATTTTTACTCTTGTTGAGGTTGGTCAATTTGGCCCTATTTATAGTTGGTCCTTTTTGTTGACTGAATGAGTGGCTTAGTTTAATGGAAAACCTTAAACATTTAATCAACTAATTCAATGAGTTTATTTAACTTTACATACTTGTTTTATTTATATTTTTAGGGACGCAAAGGATGGCAAGGTCCAGAAGATTCTCCCCTAACAGGATTCAAATGGCGTGGAGGGCATGAACGTGAAACAACAGGAATTCTAGTCTGGTCGGAAGTCTTCTTGATTGGTACCCCAACAGGAGAGGTAAATGTGTGTTTTCTTTATATAATTTATGACCTCCACTCTTGTTACACTTGTGTGAAAAAATTAAAGATTTTCATATATGGAAAAGTACACTAAATTGCTTAAAGAGTAAGAACTGGAAATTGCAAAAATATTTGTATGTATTTTGACAACGGATTAGAACAATTCCTAAACCTTAAAAAAGAATACCAAAAGTTTGAAGCTTAGTAGTACTAGTGGTTAGAAATTGGATTTGCTGTAATAATCAAATATTTTTGGATAGATCCTAGTATGAAAAGACATTAAATTGCCTGAAGAAAAAAAAACACTAATTGTAAAAATATTTGAATATATTTTAACAAGGGATTATAGCAATTCCAAAACGTTAAAAAAGAAAACCAAAAGTTTTAACCATAGTAAAAATCATTGTTAGAAATCGGACTTACTGTAATAATCAAATTTCTTTGAGTAGAATTCAGTATGAAAGGCATTAAGCTACGGACATAATTGACATAAGACATAATTGCAAGAATATTTGTTTATGTTATAACAAAGGATTACAAGAATTCAAAAACCTTGAAAAATTAAACCAAACGATTAATTAATTATATCGATCTCCTCCCCACATTCACCACATGAGTGAATGTATCATTCTTATATTTACAACGCACACAACATTAGAAATAGAAAGTATTTAAGACATGAAAAAAAAACTTGAAAATTTTTCAAGTCCAGTTCAGAATCGCTACAGTTATTATATAAACTGCAAAAATATTTATGGCGTCTGAGCAGTAATATTAATGTTTTAACTCTATATATAATGAAAAAAGAAATCACCAATGCAACAGCACAAACACATTAAAAAAAAGGCGGACAGAAGGAGAGAAGGAAGACTGTTTTCCTACATTAGTGATTAATATAGATCAGCACTTGAATGAGGGCTTAACCCTACTCATCCATACAACCACACAGGTCAAACAGTATAGCCATACACAATCAACCGTAAAGAATAATCCATGGACAGGCAGTCATGTCGTCAAAGTATAAGTCATTTACCAAACAATAAAAACAATAAGGACAGATAATTCAGAGGCAACAACCCAACACACGGGCTCATCAGGAGAATACACACTCGCCTATAGGGTTTCGGCACTTTAAATTATCTACCCAGGCAAGTGACATGCCTACCATAAATTCGCTATGGTATCCCTTAGTTAGGTATCACCCACAAAATGTATGCCTATGAAAAAACAAGCAAATGTAGCACAACCAAATAACACCAAAACAAGGTTATCCTACCTTTATTCTGGCTCTCATGTATTTAAATTACCAAATCACAATCTATATTAAAACTAAACAATTATTCAAAGTTTTTCACATGAGCTTGATAAAAATCAATGAAATGAATGTAAGATAAGACCATTTAAAACGACAATATAAGCAAAATCATCCGGAAATCCACTGTCAAAAATTGGGTACACGCCAAACTTAATAACAAGGAAAATCAAAATTAACGAAAGATTTCCCGAAGTATTTCAAGATAATTCTTTTGGTATTTATTTAAAAGTTCGTTATAATGAAAACAATTTTTTTTAAATTCCCAAGTTAATTTATTTGCAGAAAAACCTCTTAAAATCAATTTTTGGCTTTAAATTTTATATCTATTTTTAAAATCAGTATAATTACTACAAATCCTTGCATATCTAAGAGAAACATGCCGAATATGTGATATTTGAGTGTATATTACTTTCAGGGAACGGGAAATTAATCACTTCAAAATCGAAATAATCCGTTTTATTATACATTTTAAAACCTAATTTATTATTATCATAAATATTAATATTTAAATATAAGAAATGATCTTCTAGACCAGTGCCATGACTAGGCTCAAGAGTAAACTCTGATGGATATATATCTTTAGAAAAAAATTAAAAACCAAATATCATCCAAATATCTTTTATTATTTGACAGAACATGTTTTAAATTATTTGGACTATCCTTATCCATCACATATTTATATTCAAGTTGACATAAAAACAAGTCAGCTATAAATGAGCTGGCATTCCCCCCCCCATGGGAATTCTCACGATTTGCTTGTACAAATTACCATTAAATCTATCTATATATATAATAAACCTCAAACTTTAAGTATCTCTTTTAAGGTTTTCAAATTACATTAATCTATTGTCAAAATATTTCGAAATATTTATGCAATTCCCAGTTTTTACATTTAAACCCCTCAACACAAAAATACATACAACTTATTATTATATATATAGAAGATATAATCTGGCGTAACAGACAAAGTGTAACAGACAACCCACAGACAACTTATTTTTATATATATAGATAAGTTGTCTGTGGGTTATATCTGTTACACTTTGTCTGTTACGCCAGATTATATCTTCTATATATATATATATAAAAATAAGTTGTATGAATTTTTGTGTTGAGGGTTTGCGTATGACGTCTGAAAAATAAAGAAGAAAAAGAAAACAAACTAAAATGTAAAAACTGGGAATTGCATAAATATTTCGAAATATTTTGACAATAGATTTAAGTAATTCGAAAACCTTAAAACATATACTTAAAATTGAGGTTTATTATAAATTGTTGAGCTTTAGCAAGCTTGGCACGTGAAGAGGAATTTTTAGTATAGATCTTAAAATGACAGGAGAAACAGCCGAAATTCCCAGTATAAACTGGGAATTGCATAAATATTTCGAAATATTTTGACAATAGATTAAAGTAATTCGAAAACCTTAAAACAGATACTTAAAATTTTGAGACTTATTATAAATTGTTGAGCTTTAGCAAGCTTGGCACGTGAAGAGGAATTTTTAGTATAGATCTTAAAATGACAGAAGAAACAGCCGAGGAAGCTGCTCAAATAGTTAATTCAAAGAGAAATTTTTGTATAAATCCTACAATGGCAGAAGAAACAGCCGAGGAATCTGCTCAAAGGGTTAATGCCAAAAGGCTTGCGGCGACCGGGACATTCAAAGAGAAATTACAGACTGGGATATCGAGACACAGGGAATACAAATAACGACCAGGACACAGGGACACAACTACAACCGGGACGCCGGGGGCATAGGGGGATATATAAATGACAACATGGACACAGGGAATGTTCGATTAGCAATCACCATCAACAAAGCTCAAGGGGTGGCGCGAAGCGCCACCCCAACAGCTAGTCTTATATAAGTAATATAAAACAAATTCTAATAAATCAGAAATCATATCTAAGCTGTAACATCTCGAGTTAACTTTTTTGTCAAACTTGTCACTCCAAATCTTCTTATTTGATTATTTGGAGTGATACTGTGACTGCAGAATGATATAAATAAAATAACAAGTGTAATTGATTTATTTAAAAAAGGAGTTTAAAGTAGTTTCATAGTGCCTAGGGTAAAGTAGAGCAAGTAATAAGATTAATTATAATACTTAGAGGAATTTTCTTCCTTTAAAGACATCCCATGGAAAATTTCTAAGCTAAAAAAAATTCTACAAATGTTGTAATTCTCAAAACAAATCCCAAGCAGGATACATATACTATTTTCATTTCGTATTCTAAGAACCTCATCACCGAATTTCTTTTGTTATAAGTATATGCACTGTCTTTTCAAACCGTGAAAAAAAATTATTAAATTTTTTAATTGCTAGAGTTGTTATGCAAGTGGAAAAATATTTATGGTGCCGGAATTATATTTTTAATGTTTTCATTCAAACTTTAAAAAGACCTGAAAATTGAAAAAATTTGTTTGTTTTTTGTTAAATTAAATCAGCTCACTACGCGAATAAGCTTAAAGCTTTGAAAGCAACCAGTTATACAATGTCAGTAGGAAGACCCAAAAAACTAAAATTTAGAATTATTAACAATGATGGTTCTTTGGAACCACCTGAACTATCAAACATGACAAGACCAAGAGAACGGCTCGAACAATTTAAAACAACAAATTCACAATGGATGAAAATCAACAACCTGGACGTCATCAAATGAGACAAGACCAATTAGGGCAGCTAATTCAAAGGGCATTTCTAAATTATCTGAAGTCATCAAAAATTAAAATAAAGAAGAAAGAAAAATGCGAAAGTATTGAACAGTGAGTATCAAAATGTGTCAAAAATGAAAATGAAGAGCAAGGAAATGGGCAGTCAGAAGATATGCCAAAACAAGACTTGGAACGTTTCAAAAAGGAAAAAGAAGACCAAAGACACACGTGGTTAAAAAAAACACAACACATTAACCAATCCCTTAGTGTTAATTATCCTCTGGAAAATTGGATATAGGATAACATGTGTTATGCAGCCTTAAACTTATTTGCTGTTTTAATAATTACTGTCAAGACCGCGCCCATGCAATAGCTCCCATCCAATGCCTCAAAATCGTCTACCGATTGCAAGGTATTGCCCGAATCCTTTGTGCGTGAGCAAATTTCACTGAAATGGCTTCATGTTCTTTAACATGATTTGAACTTAACACATCTCGCACATCTGTGAGCTTAGCTTTGTAATCAAGACCAACGATGTCGCTTTGCATAATGCTTTTTGAAAAGTGTTAATTTCAATATCGCTCTGCTATTATCCGAAACTGTCTCGCATACTAACAGCCAAGACACCTGTAATGCCTCTTTTTCCTTTAAACGAAATATTAAAGGAAATATTAAGTGACAGATTGTACAATAGTTCCCCGATTATGTTTTCCACCGCTTTGAACCCGACTGGTATATATATATAAAAAAAATCAATTGAAACTGGCTCACTGTTAGGCTCGTAAAGAAGCCACACCCAGTACTTAACTGATTCAGTATAGTATTTAATTAAAAGAACAAAAACTGATCATCAGTTTATCAAATTTAAAACCATAATTAATAGCTTGCATTAGCGCTGTCATTTTTTGGCATATTTCCTAAAATATTGGGATTTGAAAACTGAAATTGAGATCATAAGAAAGTATGTATATCAAACATAATATTCAATGAGTACAGAAATACAAGCGTTTTCAACTTGAATACGCAACACGTATTTCTCCCAATATGTAATTCATCTGTACATGTGACAATACAAGTATCAAGTACTCAAGTGAAAATCATATGTATCTTCAGGTCTCTTACAAATGAATTACGGAAAATTGTTAGTTCTCAATGACAGGCCGTGCAATTTTGTGAAATACGTCTTTTAAAATGAGTACCTATCCCTCCAGGGATAAAAAGGACTATTCCCCCTTCCCCAGCTCAAAATATTTTGTGACTCGTAAAAAAGTAACAAAATTTATATAAACAAATTTATGATGCATTTTTTAAAGCAATTTTAAACTGTCTCCACTAGCAAACTCACCCCCCTCCCCATCCCTCAAAGAAGAAATCTTGATACAGCCTTATCATGATCTTGATTTCTAGCTTGTCATAGCAAGTCAAATGTTACATATACAATTATTTCTCTCTTGCGGGGAGGCTCTGACAAATTCTAGTTCGTGGTTTTACTGAGTTTACTGAGTTACGTTTTACTGAGTGAAAGATAATGGAATTTCTGGCACGTCCTATTATTTTACTTATATTTTACTGAAAACCGACAAAAAAAGTAATTAATATATGACAGGATGTTAATTAACACTAAAAATCCTTATGAACAACGGTAAAGACAAAAATAAACCAGCACAAAGATTATAAACAAAGGTACACCCTTAATTTCATTTTGGTCCATTAATAGACTACAGAGAAAGGTCCTTGGGTGTCATATATGTGCCTAAAAAAAATTTATCATAGAAGGGCATGTAACAGGATCAGTATTACCTTTACGAACTGTAATGTCAAAGTTTGTAGTCTTAATATGTTACCCAGAAATTTTCTTAACTTCTTTATTCCCATAAAACTCCTATTGCTAATAGAAAAACTATTCATTTCTTCCTCATATACCGCCAAGGAATTATTTCCATCCCTAGATCATTTAAATTCAAAATAGAAAATGTTTTTTTCTTCCTCACTATCTTCAGACATAGGGAAAAGTAAGAACACATCTTCAACTCAGTCTAGTCTTTTCTGAAAATACCCCCTAGAAAAATATACTCCTGAAAATGTCCCTCCCCGTAGCTGGTATATCTCCAATTACTTTTTACTTATAAAAAAAGACTAGAACTCCCTTTATACCTCTAAAACGAGGCTCTCTAATTATTTTGTAGTTAGGGAGGGAGGGAGGTGCCTCAAAGAGTGTGTTTTAATGCAAAAACATCCCTACTCTCACTGAGCCTTCATTTTAATTCAGAATCAGTTGTAAGGGAGAGACAAGGGGATGATGGAGATGAAAACTGATATTTAATCACCAGGGGCGCAACCATGACTTTGGGAGGGGGTCATTTTTTGAGCGTGGGTAGAAAAATATTGAGATGAACTTTACATTGTAAAACTTTAAGAGGGATTAATATACGCCCATTGAGGCATCTCCCTCCCAACCAAACTACAAAACAGTCGAAAACCCCCCATTATAGTGCTCTAGATCCCTTATATACAAAAGTTTGGAATTGTAAAACAACAAGGAATTTCCATAAGATCTTTTTGTAGACCTAAGAAATATTTCACCTAAATAGTGAGGTAGGGAGATACCTCGAAGGGTATCTGAATGCGCAAATTTCCCAATTCTCATTGAAATTACAAATAAATACAGAATACATTCTATGGGAAAGACGAGGGGAGGGGGGCATAGAAATTTATTTATAATCTCCATGGCTTTATCCAGGACTTTTTTATAGATAGGTGGGGTATTTTTTCAAGGGTGGTGGAAATTGAAAAAAATGCATACAAGATGTGGAATGTATACTTGATTCCTCTTGATTTCTGAGAATATTTATGGCCTACAATGTTATTATGAAAGTAAATATGGCATTAAGCCCCAAAACTACCAAAATTATGTTATCGGAGAGATTATTTTTCAGAGGGTGCTTTCAAAAGGGTAATTTCTGTGGGGAGTATTTTCATGGGGGTATTTTCCATGGGTATTTTCCTCATAGGGCTATTTTCCTTGGGATGGGTTGTTTTCGGGGGGGGGGCTTTTTTTCGGAGAAGTTCATTTATAAGGGGAGGCAAAGACCGGCTCCATTTCAACTTTACACTTCCCAGATTCTTTCTCTATTCATGAAGTGAAATACAATCCCTCTGGTATTTTCAGCGTTCTTTTGGTATCCATTAGCTAAATAACCATCTTAGAATATAAATTGTAGTTTAGATCATTAAAGAAACTAAAAACCAAAATAAATTGCTAATATAAGTTAATTGCTTTGCATCAAGCAATCACTTTCCGTAGGAAAAACCTGGTTTTTGGTTGCCGTTCGAAAATGTATAACAAACAACAAGAGTAGTAATGAGTCAACAACTACAATGATGGACATTCCCTGGGCCTCAACAACTACTACGGGGCCCATTCATGGGACCTCGGCAGCTACCTATGTATCCTTCCCCGAGCTCTCAATAAATAATAAGGTGGCCCACCCCACGGGGCTGGCACGGATACTACGGTCGCCCCTATCTGTAGCCGTCACAGGTAAAATGGTTACTCCAATCAGTAGCCAATCAGTAATTAGTCTCTTTTTGAATATAAATGTGCTTAATACGGAAGAGGAGTTTTTCCAAGTGTTTGGTTAAGTGAAACGGTTAAATAGCGGGATTAAAGGTTTTCCGTTAACAAAAAAAAAAAATTACAATAATTTTACATAGGAGAGGTGAGGGGTTGACTCTAGATGAAACAAAAATTCAAATAAGGGAACTACATATAAAGTTTCTTATCATTTTCCGCCTCCACCTATATAATATTATATCAATGTTCGTCTCCAACCTCCTCTTGTCTCTTCCTCAGAACTAAATTCTGTTTTTATGGGAAGGCTCAATGAGAACAGGGATGTTTTGGCCTTAAAATCTACCCTTCGAGGCAATAAACTGCAAAATAATCAGAGAACCTCATTTTAGAGGTTTAAAAAGAGTTCTAGTCCTTTTTTATTTGTCAAAAGTTATTGGGGGCATACCAGACACGGGGAGTGGTATTTCCCCCGGGGGGGGTATTTTAAGGGATGGGTGTTTTCTGGGAGGGAGGGTTTCAGAGAGAGAGAAACGCCTAAACCGAGTTGAAGATGGTTCCTTACTTTCCTAATGTCTGGATACGGTAAGAATGTCAAATTTCATTATCTATTTGGAATTTAAATGATCTAGGGAGGAAATTACTCCTTGGTGGTACATGAGGAAGAAATAAATAGTTTTTTTTGTCAAGCAATAGGACTTCTATGGGGATTAAGAGGTCGGAAAAGTTTTTGGGTAAGAGAATAAAACTACGACCTTATACTTTACAACCCGTACCGAGGATGCTGATCCCTGTTACATGGCCCTTCGTGACAAAAGCTTGTGGGTAAAGGTATGATACGTAAGGACCATATTCGGTTGTCTATTTATAACTTAATTTGAAGTTAAGGGTGTCCCTTTTTTATAATCTTTGTGCTGGTGTGTTTTTGTGTTTAACATTGTTCAGGTTTTTAATATTAATGAACATCCTGTCCATATATTAATTACTGTTTTCCTGTCGTTATTTAGTAAACTATAAGTAAAAATTATATTAAATGCCATAAATTCCATCACATTTAACCCAGTAGAACTTTCAACAAACTAAAATTTTTCAGCACTCCACTCATGAGATAAATAATTATGTATACAGAATTTGACTTGCTATGACAAACTAGAAATTAAGTTTATGGTAAAGCTGTATACCGGCTTTTTGTTTGAGGGAAGGGGGGTAGTATTGTCGTGGAGAAAGTTTCAAATTGTTGTACAAAATGCATCAAAAATATGTTTATATATTCGTAGCCTCGGCTATTCATAACCTTTTTAGACCAGAGAAATGCTTTTGACTCGGTAAACAGGAGGTTGTTAATTGAAAGCCTGTTAGAAATAGGCTTGTCGTCTTGTCATAATTAATAGGCAATTTATAATTTATAATAATATGAAAAAAACTTCGTTTTCTTAAAGAGTTAAAGAGGCTGCGTCCCAAAGTCGAACCTTAAAACGTACAGGAATTAGAAGAGGCAGTTGGGGGGCTGCCGCCCCCCAAACCCCCAGCTTTTATTGACTCTTTTGTACAGGTTTTTTTTTTGTGGGGGGACTTCATTGTTACTAATTACTAGTTTCGGCGCAATGGTTCTCCTGTCCTCTTGTGTTTAACATTTTTCGAAGTTATTCCATTATTCATTCATTTCAATGTTTTGTTAATTAAAAGAGGGCCTTTCCCAAGCCAAGAGCGGGGGGTTAGCAAAAAAACAAAAAACCTGTACAAAAGAGTCTTTAAAAGCTGGGGGTTTGGGGGGCGGCAGCCCCCCAACTGCCTCTTCTAATTCCTGTACGTTTTAAGGTTCGACTTTGGGACGCAGCCTCTTTAACTCTTTAAGAAAACGAAGTTATTTTCATATTATTTCTGTACGTTTTTCTACAATCCATGGTGGATGTAATTTAATAATTCCTGTACTCCTCGTACAGGAATTAGGAGAGGAAATCCCCCCCCCCCGCTTTTAAATCATTGTATAAAATAGAAAAAAAAATAGATAGAATGACCGAAATGTTTCTTTTGCTCATAAGAAGCTAATATTCTGTTATCTCTCAAATGATAAGCTGTCCAGGTGTTATCAAAATTTTTTTTGATGTTGTGAAAAAAAACCGCCCGTAAGGGACTTGAACCCTTGACCCGAGGATTAAAAGTCTCACGCTCTACCAACCGAGCTAATAACTTGCATGTGTGTAAATATAACTTCTCAATAAATTTTAAAAATTTCAAATTAACATGGGCTCTTATGGAGAGAAATCTGTTAATTAATAGCTAATGCGTGGTTTCTGGAAAACAGGGAAGGAGTTATCGGATCGAAATGAAATTTCGCGGATAAGCTCCTGGGCCGTAGGGGACCTTAACTTGTGAATTTCAGCCCGATCGGACAACGTTAAAAGGGGGGGGGTTGGAGGGTCGAAACTTTCGGGGGGTTAAGATTTTCCTACGAAACTTTCCAGGAAAATTACTCGGAGAATTCCGCATCGAATGAGTCTTCGTACACCCAGATCCGATGTCGGATGTGACCTGTAGGCGTCTAGGAAAAAAAAGTAAATGAATTTTAAGTGGCTATGCGTGGTTTCTGGAAAACAGGGAAGGAGTTATCGGATCAAGCTGAAATTTCGCGGATAATATCCTGGGCCCTAGGGGACCTTAACTTGTGAATTTCAGCCCTATCGAACAACGTTAAAGGGGGGCTGGGGTTGACGGGTCGAAACTTTCGGCCAGATTTTCCCCATGAAGGAAAAGTTGGAGGGGGATGAAATTTTGCAGGTTTCTTAGTTGGAGCTCGGGCTACGAAATGCATCCCTCCCCATCCCTCTGCGACCACTGGAACCGAAGATCGCTTAACATTGTCGTGTGTCGCCTCTTTATAGAGGCACGAGTGTGTCTCCTTGATAGGCAATTTAGGCCTAAATTGCCTATTTAATAGCAGCTATGTGTCGGAGGGTGAAGTTTGTTGTAAAGGTGATGAGGAAATTTTCAAGACTGGTTACGTCTCATTTGGGTGTGAAACAAGGATGTACTTCATCTTTAAAGCTTTTCTCCTTGTTTGTTAATGATTTAAACAGTTGTATGAAAAATAATGGAGCCATATTTGTATCTTTGGATTGGTTCCGGCTATCATGTATGTTATTTGCGGATGATATAGTAGTAGTGGCGGATAATAGGGAGAATCTTCAGGAGCAATTAGATTTAATAAAAGATTACTTAGAAAAGAAGGATTTGGAGTTAAATGCAAAGAAGTCAGTAGTACTAGTATTTAGGAGCAAAAAAGAGCTTGATTCTGAGGTTGTATTTAATTTTGGAAGAGTGATGCTGGAGGTTAAAGAAGAGTTTGTTTATCTGGGTGTTAAGTTTAGTGCACTAAAGGGGATGTCTAGGCATGTGGAAGATTGTAATTTAAGGGGTAAAAGGTTAACAAATATGCTGTTGAGAAGAAGTTTAGGTCAGCTAGCTGACATGAGGATTCAGAAAAGGGTGTTCCAGACAAAAGTAGTTACTAGTCTACATTGGGCATCAGAGGTTTGGGGTTTCGCTAAAGCCGTTAAGTTAGAAGTAGTTCAGCTAAGATATTCTAAGAGAATGTTAGGCTTGAAGGATTCATTTACTTCAGTGGTATTGAAAGGAGATTTGGGGCTCTTTACTTTAAGGAGTGGTAGATTGGTTAAAATGGTGAAATATTGGGAGAAATTAATTAGACTACCTAGAGTTCGGCTTCTTAAGTCAGCATATTTGGAGAGTTTGAAGGAGGGTAGACGGGATTCCTGGGCAAATCAGGTCAAGAAAATACTGGACATTTTGGGCCTTTCGGAGATGTGGAATGAAGGTAAAGGACCAGTGGATGGAAGCGTTTCAGTATGGAAGGAAGTTCAGCGAATCCTAAACGACCAAGAAATCCAAGAGTGGCAAACTCAAAAGGACCAATTGGTGTCTTTGAGGTTTTATCCCCAATAAAACCTCAAAGAGGTTACTTTTTTAACAGTTGCAGGAAATTTTTGGTCGGGGGGAGAGAAAGGGCAATGGTCATTTTTATCCCTGGAAAGATAAATACTCATTTTAAAAGACATAATTCACAAAGTTGCACGTAAACCAGGCCTCTCATTGGAAACTAACAATTTTCTTCAATTCATTAGTAAAAAATCTTAAGATATATGATTTATACATGAGTAGGCTACTTGGTACTTCTATTGTCACATATGCAGAATTTTGACATACATGCAGATGCATATTTTACGTTTTCAAATTAATTACATTTTTGTTTCTGTACTCTTTGAATATTTCGTTTAAGATACATACTTTTTTGTGATCTCAATTCCAGTTTTCAAATTCCAATATTTAAGGAGATATGCTAAAGAATGGCAGCGCTGATGCAAGCTATTAATTATGGTTTTAAATTTTATAAATTGAATGTTAGTTTTTATTCCTTTACTTGAGTACTAATAAGATTTTTATATACCAAAAAGCCCTACCAGGGGAGGATGAGGGTGTTAATTGTTCCAGCTGGAAGATTATATTTCAAAATAGGCTAAATATACAATTGTGTAATTCTTTTGTTGTTTCAGCGTTTTCTTCAAATGTTGAATCTCGCTTCACAATTACCAGAAAGTTTTTTTTAGCCTCTAAACTTTTCTTGAGGCGTTTTCTCTTCTAGATAGCTATATTACTGATGGATACCCAAGGGGCGTTTGACAGTGAGAGCACTGTTAAAGATTGGGCAACAATTTTTTCATTGAGTGCAATGATAAGCTCCATCCAAGTGCTTAATCTGTTGCATAATATACAGGAAGATAACCTCCAAAATCTTCAAGTAAGTTTAGTTCTTACATATTTTATTTGTTTTTACTACATAAATCCATACATATGTGCATTGACTTGTAAATTCAAGCATTAACTATTAATAGGCTACTATTGATATTTTTGGTATTGATTAAATTAATATATATATATATGTATATATATATATATATATATATATATATATATATATATATATATATATATATATATTTATATATATATATATATATATATATATATATATATATATATATATATATATATATATATATATATATATATAC
The DNA here is from genome assembly GCF_032884065.1 of Artemia franciscana. Lineage (NCBI taxonomy): Eukaryota > Metazoa > Arthropoda > Branchiopoda > Anostraca > Artemiidae > Artemia > Artemia franciscana. The sequence continues at coordinate 13,006,806 of NC_088867.1, read as the reverse complement.
GTATGTATATATTTATTTCCCATCAAAAGGAACAGATGGAGTATAAGATAAAAAAGCAAAAAACACACTAGAAAAGAATACACAAACAAAAGAAAAATAAAGAACTAATGGATATCTAACTACAAAACCTATTGCCTCAAAATAATTGCCCAATGATGAGTAACAATATTAGAGTTACATATGGTCATCTGGGCTATTATCTCTTCATTAGGGTCGATAATCCCATTCCGACTTGTCACAACACGGTTACTTGTCCATGGTGGAAGTCGTAAGAGGTACTTCGCATATTTATAATATGTAGACCTCAATTCAATCTTATCTTCCTTTTGGAATATCCTCCAAAAGAGACTTAAATACAGATAATGGGATAGTGCCATTGCATTATACAGATGGGCAAAAATTCGCCGATCGAACTGACGCTCATAAACTACAACACGGCTATATGTTAAAGAGATCCGTTTCTGCAAAAGATGACGCGTTTCCCCCAATTAACTATGTGTTCGGTAAGCCGAACAGCAGCACCACCCAGCCTAGCATCAACAGCAGACCCTTGCTTAGCATTAAACAACAACACATCTGATTTCTTTTCATTAAACTGAAGGCCTATTTTTCCATATTCTACTTGAAACTGGATAACATTCGCCTCTAAATCGCGAAGGAGGCAGCTCAGATTTAGGTCATCGCCTGCATAGCTTATTAACGATAGATCAATCCCTCTCAGAATGTATGTTAGATTTAACTTAGATTGCGGTTTAACGATGATGTTATTAAATGCGGTAGGTGATGTCAATGCCCCATGCCTTACACCTTTTTTAACGGGAAGCACCAGGTTATTTGCCAGGTTTAGTGTTGTCGGTAGCTAGCCTAGCTTTTAAATTTTGATACATATCATATACAAGGTTTAACATACTTGGGCCAAAACCTGCTAGGCCCATATCTAAAATAATGGGCTATTACAAATACATGCCAAAGCTGATGCTGGACTTCTAATTGGATCACGTTCGTTAATTAATTTGGTCAGAGTTGAGCTGTTTTCACTGTTAAGATTGTCTTCACTCAATGTCATTGTGTTACTATAAAAAAGACGAAGATGGGAATCAAATCCCTTTTCAATTCCTTCTTCTTCTTGTTCCACTTGCCTTTGCTTTCTAAAGAAAGTAAGGAGCTCTGCCATAAATTGCTTTTATTAGCGTGTTATAATCAATTAAAATTGATATAAATCACATTTTTAATAATATTACGAACACACATCAAAAATGAGAACTGGATAAATCTGGTTCTTAAGGAACTAATTAAGCAATCAAAATTTCGGTTATCTTACATAACTGAGCCTACAGATGCTCTTCTTCTGAGTTAGCAACTTCCAGATATGTAGCAGTCCAGCTGTCCCGGTTCTGGGACCACATGTACATGTGCTCTTCCACCTGATGGGGAAATGTACTAAGCGGTTAAAAAGTAGACATGCTATTCTTTCCCTTAGTCTTCAATAGGATATTTTTCTTCAAGCTATTAAGAAGAAAAGTTACTATTTAGAAATTATGTTACTCGCTTCAATTCAAAAACATTACAGAGTATATAAATAAGCAGTGAGAGCGCACCGAACAAGCACAAATTAAGTAGGGGACTCAGCTTTTACTAAGGCTATCAGCAATGAGCAGCTGCAGAGGAAATTAGCCTAATTTAAACAAGCTTTCAGGATAGGGATGATGAGTTTAAATTTTAAATTCGAAAATTAGAAAAAAATGAAATATTTTCCACTTACGAACAGGTGATCGGATCTTAATGCAATTTGATTTTTGGAAGTATATCGTGTCTCAGAGCTCTTATTTTAAATCCTGACCGGATCTGGTGACATTACGGGGGGGGACCCTAAAATCTTGTACAACCCTTAGAGTGGAGGTATCGGGATTAAACTTGATGGTAAAAATAAGTACAAGTCCTAGATACGTAATTGACATAACCGTAACGGACAATAATATAACCGTAACGGAGCCTGAAATTTTGGTAAATGTTTAAAGTGGAGGGATCGAGATGAAACGCGGTGGAAAAAGTAATCACATGTCCTAGACACGTGATTGAAATAGCCGGAACGGATCCGCTCTATTTGGGAGATTTGGGAGTGGATTAATTCTGAAAAACTAAAAAAAAATGTGGTATTTTTAACTTACGAAGAAGTAATAGGATTTTAATGAAATTTGATGTTTGGAAGGATATCGTGTCTCAGAGCTCTTATTTTAAATTTCGACCGAATCCGGTGAAATTGGGGGGAGGCCTAAAATCATGGAAAACGCTTAGAGCGGAGGGATTGGGATGAAACTTGATGGGAAAAATAAGCACAAGTCCTAAATACGTGATTGACATAACCGTTAGGGATCTGCTCTCTTTGGGGGAGTGGGGGAAGGGTTAATTAAAAAAAAATTAGAAAAAGTGAGGTATTTTTAACTTACTAAGGAGAGATCGGATCTTAATGAAATTTCATATTTAGAAGGACTTCGTAACTCAGATCTTTTATTTTAAATTCCGACAGGACCCAGTCTCATTGGGGAGGGGAACCGGAAATCTTAAAAACGTTTAAAACGGAGAGATCAGGATGACACTTGGTGGGAAGAATAAGCACAAGTCGAAGATACGTGACTGAAATAATCGGACCAGATCCGTTCTCTTTGGTGGAGTTAGGGGGGAGGGAGTAATTCGGAATAATTAGAAAAATTATTTATTTGTAACATGCGAACGGGTGATCAGATCGTAATGAAATTTGATATTTAGAAGGATCTTGTGCATTAGAACTCTCATTCTGAATCCCAACCAGATCCGGTGACATTGTGGGAGTTCGAGGGGGAAACCAGAATTCTTGGAAAACGCGATGACTGAGGTATCTTACGAATGGGTGATCGGATATATATATATATATATATATATATATATATATATATATATATATATATATATATATATATATATATATATATATATATATATATATATATATATATAATTAGAACGGATCCGTTCTCTTTGGGGGAGCTGGGGGTTGTTAATTTGGAAAAATTAAAAAAATTGAGGTATTTTTAACTTAAGAACAGGTGGCCAAATCTTAATTAAATTTGATATTTAGACGGAACATATGTCTCAGAGTTCTTATTTCAAATCCCGACCAGATCTGTTGACATTGGGGGGAGTTGGACGGGGAAACTAAAAATCTTGGAAAACTCTTATATATGTCTTAAATTCGTGATTGACATAACCGGAGGGGATATGCTCTCTTTGGAGGAGATAGGGGGTTGGGTTCAGTGCTTTGGCGATTTTAGTGCTTCTGGACATGCTAGGACGATGAAAATTGGTCGGCGTGTCAGGGAGCTGCACAAATTGTGAGCTGAAGAGGAGGGGCTGAAAGGAGAGGAAAAATTAGAAAAATTGAGGTATTTTTAACTTACGAGTGGGTGATCAGATCTTTAAAAATTTTGATATTTAGAAGGATCTTGTGACTCAGAGCTCTTATTTTAAATCCCGACCGGCATTAAGCCTCTGATTTTCCTTTTAAAGCGATCTGTTGATTCTTGGAATTTTGCTAGAGCTCATTCATACCATATGAGCTCTTAGCTCTTGGCTCTTCTGACCTCGTCACAAGTGCCATATGAGCTCTTAGCTCTTGTTTATATATGTTGAACTCGATAAAGACCGTAGTGCCATATGGTGGACTAAACGCGTAATTTGGGTGATAGTTTTGAAATGAAAAGGGGGTGGTTACATGAACATCATAGAGAGCTAGCAATGGAATGATTTCTAAGATAATTTTTATATTAAGTTGCTCTTTTTAAATTTGACTTGATAAACATTCATAAAGTGCCATATGACACCGAAAAGCACACTTTAGTTTTTTTTTCATAGAAAAAAATAATACATGAAAAAAAAGGGTATTGTCTGAAGAAAAATATTAGTGGGCAAATTCCCCCCTACCTCTTTGAAAACTCTCCTTCATGAAGAAATCTTCCGGGAAATTTTCTTCACATTTAAAATGGTGTCAGTATTTTTAATTTAAAGGAAAAAAATGTGTAAATTGTTAACTTACTCTATCGGCATAGTTTAATTAAGAATATCCAAAAAATTCTGAACAATTATTAGTAGCATTAGGGTACTACTACTACTACTAATAACTCACCGCAGTACCAAGTCCCCAGAGGTCAACACAGCTACACACGCTCCTCCTCCAATCCAATCTATCAGCCTAATCTAAAGCTCTTCTAGCAACACAATCGAACGTCTCATAATCTATTAAACTGAGGACCAAAGGTGTTCAACAACTAAAACACTTCTCAATTATTAACCTAATAGTGAACATTTGGTTGACACATCCTCTACCTTTTTTTTGGGATAGAAATCTTATATAAATTTCAACTTGCCAAGAATGCTAATCAGATTGGAAAATTTGACACCCTAAGTTCGAAAATTACCTTCCCCTTTGTATATTTGTTAAAGACGATATCTAGAGAAATTTCCCAATATTTTTGTGTTTATAGGGGTACGGGGGGTATACATGTCCGGAAGAGGTTTGGGTGAATAATTTTCTTTTTATGTCTGAATTCTCTTCACAAGTAAAGCTCGATTTCCTAGTGCTGCGTGTCAAAACTGATAACAATAAATAAAGAGCATAGGCTGGTACCAGTTAAATTTGATAAAAATAAGGTATAAGGTATTTAAATTACAAATAAGAAAATTTTGAGCTATATTGCAGTTTTGATCTAAATTTTGGAAATAAAAAATCAAAACTATTAAATTATTCCTGGAACTCACCCCCACCTGCTAACTTTTATGACTAAACTACAACCAATTTGACCATTCTAGCTACAGTGCGAAAATTATTATAAAAAAGCACTTATTTAAGTCTTATTTTCTTTTTCGATGATTTATTTTCAATGTTTTTCAATTAAATTATTTCTTGATTTCAGTCATTTCTTGTTTTTCAGTGATTCCATTTCTTTTTTATTAGCGGATGTAGATGACGCATTCATATCCATTATAGAAAATTTTAAAACATGAAAATCATATTTTGAACTGATATATTTTAGGAAATAAAATGCTCTCAGCTGTGAGGCGAAAAAATTTGTCCTGAGCAACCGCGAAGAAACAGCAAGTGTAGGATATTTTCGCAGTTTCATCATCAACTAGGCTCGCCTTCTTATTTGATAATAAGGCTTCGAACACAGTTGTAACCTAAAACAAGCAACAGTTTTGAAGCGAATTGATATTTTTCCTAATTATTTGTGGAGGGAGGGCAACTGCCTCCTTGCCCTCCTCAGACGACGCCACTAATCACACGTCCTCTATTTTCAACCAGCTTTGCTTAAATCCAGAAACCAGTTCTGGTAGATTCTATATTAGTGAAGATTTTGTGAGCTCTTTCCTTGAAAGATCCGAATGGCTTCTGATCCCCAAGATGTATATTATCCCATTATTTATTGATTCCCAACAATTTTTGTTGAGATACCAACTTCTTATGGCGGATATCCGATCAGGTACCGAAACATATTCTGGGATATATCATGACGACAAGAATTTAGGGACTCTTCCCCCACACGAATCAGACTTGCCCAATTAGGACACTTACATTTACTTCCTTTGAATTTTTGTCAAAGGTGGATAACCAATTCTGCTTGATGATTAATGATAAAAATTTTAAATGGCTTTCCTCTTGCCTTCCCTACAAAGATCTGGTTGGATCATAAACTTTGATAAACATAGTTAGTTTAATAGCTCTCACATGTCACGGGGCTTTTTCAATATTTGACAATCTTTTCTGTTAAATGTCACACTAGACAATTAACAATTAGGGACCCTATCCCCTCAAATCAGTTCTGTTGTGTGCGAACTCCTAAAATGTGAACATTGAAACTAGCAGTTATTTTTTGCAAAGTTTGCTCAAAATTCTGCCAGTTGTTTTTTGCAGATCTTGTTATTACAAAATTTATGAAGCCTCAGATGGGCTCTGGATCTCGGAAAGAAATAAATCGAGCACAAAGTTCGATTTATATCAGACTCTCTTTGGTTGAAGTTGTCAGTATCCCATCAATTTTAGATTCAGAGTTCTTCCCCCTTGCCGCACTGGATGGACTGCAAAGAGATACCTGAAATACCCACCTTGGTAATTCAATTGCCTTCTCAATAAGTTGAATTGAGATCCAAGAGCCCCTTATCTTCGAGATTTTTTCATTACAGTAACCTATGTTTCCCTTCTTCCACAGAATGGAGCTTGGCAGCTTGGATAAGATTATAAACTCTAATAAGTTTAGTAAAGACTCTTCATCAAGGTAAATCTCCCTTCAGCATGCAATTTTTCTTTAATTTATTAAAGTACTTTATTAACTTATTATTATATTTCTTTACTTAGTTTATTTCTATATTTTATTACTTTATATACATTATTTATTACTTTATTTATTTTATTTTATTAATTTATAATCTTACTTTATTACCTTACTTTATTACTTTATTTTTCTAGTTGTTCATTGATTACGGCAAACTTGCTCTAAAAGACACTGAATGCAAGCCTTTCCAGAAACTTTTATTTCTTGTAAGGGACTGGAGTTATTCTTACGATGCCCCTTATGGAATTCATGGAGGACAGCAAATTATTGACCAAACGCTTCAAGTGTCTGAAAAACAGCATCCAGAGCTTCAGGCTCTTCGTAAGCATATAAAGGCCTGTTTCACAAGCATCAAGTGCTTTCTGATGCCCCATCCTGGACTGAAGGTGGCAACTGACCCTCAATTTACTGGAAAACTCACAGGTAGACTAATTTAATTTAGTTTTAACTCTCTAATGTCTAAATTAGCCGTAAAATTTTAGGAGTTTCTAAAGGACTTTTTAAATATATGATTAAAATATAAATGAAAATAGCAAACGAAGAGCCACTGTGCTGCTATTTTTTAAAGTGTTAGATCCAGGACTGTTGGAAGGGTGTACAGGTGATTACTGAAGCTCTATTTTGTTTCACAGATGAAGTGTATAGCGAAAACTGCACCCAAGCTAAGAGGTGGGAGGCACTCCATAGTGAAGCTAAACTGCACCTTTGCCGAAAGCTCCATCTACGTTGCCTCGGGCAACGTGAAGTGTTGCGGCAACCTTTGTCCGGCTTCGCCGACTAAAGTGTTGTGAGAGCAACACTTTGGTTTTGTTTCTTCACTATCGATCAGTAATCACATGATCAAAGGCTATTCGTCAGCGTTAAAATAACAACAACAAAATGGTATCGAAAGAAGGGACTAAAATGACTTTTCAGCCAGTTGAACTTAATCTTTTTCAATCGTAGACATCGTGATATACTAAAATGTCATATACTTTGATATACATGTACATGTCATGTCATATACTTTGATCAGCTAATCAAGAGCTGTCGATTTCCGTCGAAAGAAAAAATTCTATCTGTCTTAGTTCAAAAATTGATTTTTTTTTTGCCATAGGCCAACTTTCTAACGTCACCACTTAGAAATGACAAAGGATAAACTCCAATTTCTTTAGCAATGAGAAAACTTTTAAAGTTTATTAGGCACATCTGATACCATTTCTCTTCCGCAATCCCAAGTCCGAAAAACCGAATGATAAACTCAGCTGAAACCTTAACAGAAATGGGTAGAAACAACAGATGGCAGCACTTTCAGACCTGTGGGAGAATGCCACATTTTTGCCTCTGTAAATTTTTCTATTTATCATTCAAAGAATATATATTGGCTGTTGGGCTGGGTAACTGTTGCATATATTTAACACTTATAGATTTTAATCCATCTTCAATTTGAAAGTGGTGCCTGTCTGCTCTCTTGCTAGAACGGAGCTTTCCATTCGAAAGCAGAAACATGGTTTGATGAAACGAAAGCTTGGCTGCACAACTTCAGATACTCTTCTCTGACATAAGCTATATAACTTCACTTCACTTCGCACACTATAAGCTCTGGCTCGTGGACAAGCAAAAACCATCCTTTTTGGTCCCAGGCAAGAGTTCTGTGGAGCTTTCCAAAATGTAATGTCATATTCATCAATCTGGCTTGAGGTCCATACTTTCCGTAAAAACCGCCAGGTTAAACCCTTACCAGTTTCCAGGAAATCGGCGGCATAGGAAAAAAAACCGGGACAAAACCAAAGAGTTGCTTTCGCAACCCAATAAGAAACATAGCTTTCAAAAAAGTAAATGGAAATTGCAAATGTAGAGTCTCTGTGTTGTTCTATTTTATAGCTATCCAAGATCTAAGACCGTGGGGAGGAGAGAGGGTGAAGGCAGCTTCTGGAAGTTTATTCTGGTGGAAATATAAAGTGTATAAGTGAAAACTGCACTCAAGATAAAAAGTTGCATCCTCTTTTTAATGAAGTTTAACTTTGGCTTAGCTTAAAGCCGAATAAAAAATAATTTTTTGATAATTACCAAGGTTTTCTACCTATTTTTTTCAAAAAATTTGAATTGAAAATCTTACTATTCCAAGTTTTGCTGACACCGTTATTTTTAAAATGAAGCAAATGCGGGAAATGTAAAGCATCATTCTATAGCTGTATAATCTAGATGCGTGGCTACCCAGATTTCTTTTCGCTATGCAGCTTAGTATATATGTAACTGTAAAAATAAAACTGATTGGAAAAAAGGAAGGGAGGCACCTCAATGTAGAGTTTAATTTTACTTTTGCTAAAAGCTTATTATAGCCTTATAAAAGGTTAAAATAGCTTATAAAATCTTAATATAGCCTTAAGAATATGTTTTTCTATTAAAATGATTTTTCTATTTCAAATTTTACTGATACTCCTGCGTTGCAAAGGAAATACTCATTGTGGTACTCTTTCATTCTATCGCCGTAGATCTGGAAAAGTGGAGCTCTTCTATGTACCCAAGGTCATTTCTTAGGCCACTTTTGGGAAATTAATAAATTCTGAAAAGACTCGTTATGCTTACGTGTGGGCCACAAGAAAAATTCTATTGCTTATTTATTTATTTTTTAACCCTGTCTACGAAAATTGAAAAAGATGGAGCAAAAAATAAAAAAATCTAAAGAAAAGAAAACAATAGTACGAAACAGATATTGAGAAAATCAACAGAAATCAAATAAGAACACCAAATAATAAAGGACAAAACAAGAATAAGAACAAAATCAGAAAAAGAACAATCAAGCACAAAATAAGAAAAAAATCAAACAAAGCAAAAACAAATTCACCTGTTCCTATCTCTTTAAAACCATCAGTCATGTCTGACTGCATTTAGAAAAAGTACCATTCATGTGCCAATGACTTTTGAAAAAAATTAGTCTTATCTATTTTTTAAACTTTTTGAAACGATTTCCGTGCTTATTTCTAACTTTGGAAAAAAATGAAAATATTTTTTGTGTCTCTGACATTTGAAAAGTTTCATTCAACTGCTATCAACTCCAAAAATTCCAAAGAATTCTGTTTGTGTACTTTTTCAAAATTTTTGAAAGAAATTCTGGTTCATAAGTTTCTGACTTTGGAAAAATTCAGTTCACCTGTCTTTCCTTTTGAGTCTTAGATTTTAATTCTATACCAGTTAAAAATGTCATAGATTATTGGAAACTGCTTAGAGGTAAAAAATAACACCGAATCTTTTCAGAGTTCATTGATCCCAAAATGTGGCCTAGGAGGGATCTTGGCACAAAGCAGCTACCAAATCTTAGCCAAGTCTATTATCTTCAAGGTCAAAGACATATTATTGCAATGATACAAGTAACAGTTCATTGACCTCAACAGGGGCATTGTCACATAGGACTCGCAGTCGTGCAAATTGATGCTTAGACATCAGCTCTTTTATTTTTTGCAATGAGGGCGTAGACACATCAGCAATCATTGCGTGCAATGAGGTGTATAACTTGTTGTGCAACGGCTTCAGTAATGTTATTTTCCCATAGCCAGTATGTGAGCATAACTGAGTCTATTTGGAGTTCACCTATTCCCTAAAAGTGCCTGAGGAAACGACCTTGGATACAAAACAATGACAAAAGTATAACCAAGTCTATTCAGAGTTCATTGATCTATAGAAATGCCTTAACAAATATCCTTTAAATCTTCTTTTTGGTGTTAAACCAGTAAAAAAAAACTAATGGCTATGGCCCCATTCTAAGTATGACCTAGATATCTACTGGTTGGGGAGTCTGGAAAAAAACTAATTTCAGAGCTTCGATGAAAGTGAGAAATTTGATCATTGGGCCACCCCCAATTTTGCAATCCTGGGGTGTTTTCCTGAATGTCCCCTCCTTTTGAAAAGCTCTGGACCAATGTTTAGTTTGCTTGTATTTGGAATCAAAATACAAAAGCTTTTTCTCAAGGGAAAAAATGTATCTAAAATAAATTCCTCTTTGTGTACTGTTAAGGAATTTATAATTTACATTCTTTTTTGGCAAGGTACTTAAAGTTATACCCTTTTCTTTTTGTATCTTTTAAATCAGTCTTATGTTGAACAATATATTTAATTCGATTCAAATTCAATATTTGATTCAAAAACTCTGTAGCGTGTAGAAAACGCAATATATGTTTTATTTATTCCCTCAGCTCTCTGTTTTCAGAAATTGAGCAGGACTTCCAAGAGCAATTGGTCAGCTTAATGGAATCCCTGTTCACCCCCTCAAATATAGTAGTTAAAGAAATTGATGGCATGAATATAAAGACCAAAGATATCTTACACTACTTCAAATCTTATTCAAGAATTTACAATGGTAGGGAGCTCCCTGACCCAAAGACCGTGCTTGAAGCAACTGCGGTGGCTAATAATCTTAGTGCTATGGCTACTGCTAAGGAATGGTACATCAATAAGATGAAGGAAGTATTTAAAGATTCTGGACCTTATATAGATCCTGCTACTTTGATCAAACACCATGTGACACTTAAGAACAGCGCGATTGATTCTTTTACTGAAGAGCTGAAGATGGGAAGTGCTAATTTGTCTAAAGAATATAAGATGGAACTCAAAAAGGTTTGTATTATGTTTGCTCTTATTTATAAATGACTGTCATGTATTAAGAAGTGGCTGGAATTGGAAATGCCCGTGGGTTTGGTGGGGGAGGGACTTTTTATGCCAAGATTGTTTTTTTTTATAGAAACTAAGGACTAAAATGAATAGTTTTTGGTGGTTTACCTGTAGAGTTCAACCACCTTAAAGACTATATCAAATGATTGAATATTTTAGCTGCCAGAATTCGTCTGATAAAGTTGGGTTAAAACTATTATTTTCATAGAAATAGTGTTTTGCAGAATATTTGTGTTTTTGGGCTGAATATTTGATTCATAGTTTCGATTAATTAAAATTTAATTTAACTAAATTTTTCCATGAAGCCTTGTTTTGCTGAACATTTGTGTTTTCGGGCTGACTATTTGATTCATATTTAATTGAATTGAATCATGAATTCACTGAAGTAAATTTGGGCTAGTGACGAATAAAAAAAACTTTGGGATAGCGCTGTGAGCGCTATAAAGAGCTAACCCTTGTCATCCCAGTTTTAGCCTTTTTGTGCTGTTTTTTCAAGTTTCCTGTAGTGACGGTGTAAGTGACGAAGACTTAGTGTTCCTCACCTTGCTTAGCGATATTTTCATACAAATTAAATACGAGAAGATGTCTTTATTTGACCTTTATTCACCTTGCTAGGTGGTGGGGCCATCTATATACAAAATCTATACATTAACCTAGATTGCGCTCGCGCCGTAGACCATCTGGAAAGTTTAGCCCTATATATGTCTGACATCAAAATCAAACAAATTAAGAAATTCATATACTGCTGAATGCAGTTGCTCACAGACCATTAATTGATGTGATGACCAACCAAGCAGGTATCAGCAGTTTGATGAAAACGCTCATTAAAATTAGACCCTATCCATTTTCCATCCACCTTCATCCGTATAAACGAACTTGGACTGCTGAAGGCTCCACCAGGACGCATTACTCTGTACGGACAGAAAAGAAGAAGGCGGTGCGGGAAAAGAGCTGGAATACGAGTTAAAACTAGACAAAGAGAGCACCCCAGTAAAGCGATTGAGACAATTGTCTCTTTTGTGAAAAGGATTTTCAAAAGTTAGTGACACATGAACAGAATTTTTCAAGAGTCAAAGCCGGATGATTAGGGCTTCTTACTTTTTTTTTGTTGTTGTATCAATTTAAACAAACGAGACAATGGCCTACTTTACGTTTGTTTGCTACAGTCACTTAATAGTTTTGTAATGTCTATTCACGTAAGATGGAAACCATAGTTTCTTTTTTTCATTTTCAAGGCAATAGAAAGGCTATTTTTCAAACAACATTTACTAAATATTTTTTCTTATGTAATCTCACGAAAGAAGAAACAATAGTCTATTCTCTCATGTCATGGTAATGAAAAGGTTTTTTCTTTACAATATTCTTTAAAGGTATTTGTAATGTTGATTCACGCAGAACAAAACCATATAATTTTTTGAAAAAATCCTTCACTGAAAATCTTATTAATTAACAATAGGCAGCTAATGTAACTTAAAGTCATTGCCCCATTGACTGGAGGCAGGGTTTCACCTCCATTGATTTGATCAAGTAAGACCCTCATGATAAAGGTCTCGGCCACTTTTGCCAAGCATGGTGTTTGCAAAATAGGTCTAAGTTCGTCACAGCTCTTAGGGTTGGTAACCTTCGGAATTATTTTAACGTAAGCTTTCTTCCAAATAGCTGGAATCCCTATACGAAAGCAGAGGTTTATCAGCACTAAGAGTGGTTTCGCAATGAAAGGGGCGTATTCTCGAATAAGTTTAGGTGGAAGTTCGTCTGGATAAACTGAACAGTTTACTTTCACCTTCATCAGGGTCTTATAGGCTGTCATCTAATCGAAAATAACTTCACCTTCATCTGCACAGGAGTCAAGTATTTCAGACTTCAGGGCTTATATGGGAGAAAGAAATGAGGTCCAGATGTGGGTGAAATATTGCTTAACCTCATCAGTAGTTGTGTAAGGTCCGTCAGGGTGGCTTATTTTTATGCTGTTATGAATGGACTTGCCTGTGATTTGCTTAACCACTCTGTGCCATTTCCTGGGATTAGTGTGCCTAAGACTGTCCGAAAATTTCTCACGCCCGTAATCTTTCTTTGCTCTTCTAGTGAGAGAGGTAATGGGATTTTGCAATTTTTTCGCATTTTGCAAATTTCCTTCTTGGAAAAGCTTGCACTTTTTTCCATTAGTTTCTTGATTTGGGGGGTTATTCAGGGTTTATCACTTTCACATCTAGTGAAAGTCTTTTCAGGAAAAAACTCGATGTGTTAGGCATGGAGAAGTTCGTTGAATAGTTGGCATTTTTATCGAGGCTTTTGTCTCCATAGACTCCTGGAAAAGCGTAAGTAGCTTTCCATCGACCATAGGTGCAAATTGCTTCATCAGTAAGCGGACAGTACTTGACACGCTTAATATCAGGCTTGGGTATTAAAGCGGCAGCTGACCAGAGCACAACGTTATGATCAGAACAGGCGAGTGGCCCAAGGGACTCGGGGGTTTGGTAATATGTCTCACAGTTGGTCAGGATTAAATCAAGTATGCTGCCTGATTCACGTGTTAGGAAATTTACAACCTGCTTGGGGGAAAGGCATGATGCTAGCCAGCTTTTCTTGGTTTGGTTAAAGTCCCCAGCCAGAACAATAGCAGGGTTTCCATTCAAAGCACGAAGGTGGTCGACAGTCTTTTGGAGGTATGTGACAAGATCACGGCAGTTTTTAGCACTTTCAGGGTAGTAGATTGAAGCAAAGATGATGCATGAGTAAGCACGTGGCATGGCTGATAGTTTGCACCAAACCCACACATCTTCCATTCTTCTCAAGTCTCGACATTCTTAATAGAATGTAATTCGAGATTTAATGAGGCATGCTATATAATTTGGGTTGCAAAACAATCGATGACAGGATTCAGAAAAAAGAAGTACATTTGTAAAAACTGTGTCCTTGTGAAGTTCATATCAATCGATTTATAGAAATAAACTTCAGTCTACTTATCTCTTGTAGAGACGTCCTGGCCGAGTGGATTGGTGGGATGGATTCAGGATCCTTGACAGAGAAGACACGGGTTCGAATCCCAGTGTACCAAATTGTTCAATTTGGAAAGGGGATCAGTGGTGTGACTCTGTAAGCTTAGCCAGAGTCGACCCAGCTTTAAATGGGTACCTGGAGAAATCTGGGGAAGGTAAACAGGAAAGGTGTGCGAAAGCACAGGATGGTTGGCTCCCAACCCCTCATTGCACTTCCTGGCTGAAGGGCTAAGAAATGGAGATCAGCATCGCCGGTAGGGACTGTAAAGTCTAATATCGTATCCTCTACCTTTTTTTTTCACCTTACCTACTTATCTCTTTAACAAACTCAAAACAGTTTCAGCTCCTGTTGTCAGTAAGAGAGAAAACAATTAGTTATTCGTGTCAAAATAAAGAAGACAGAGTTTATACCGTATAATACAGTGTACTCTATGAAATATATCACACAATTATTCAATCTTTGCTGGGTAGATGTAAAACTTTCCATTGAATTGAGGTTGGAGTCATCGTGAACCGTAATTGCCATTCGAAGATGCGGCAATACACTAAACAAGTTTATTTTATTTAGGAAGTCTACCCCTCTCGAAGACGGAGGTCAATAAATTGCTATAATTACTAGTTTATCATTATTAAGAATAAAATGTTAAACAACACAGCTCTCAGAAACCATTCTGGTATTTAGGGATAAAACATCTTCTTTTATTCGAGGTTGAGAACAATTTTACAGTGATCGCCAAGCCTCAAAAATTTTTCCCACATCCAAAAGATATCTTTATCTGCTTTTCGGAAGAAAGTTTCAATTACACCCCGTCCTCTAGTCCATCCGCAATGGTTCCAAAATCATATTCATAATGTACCTAGACTCTAGATACCAGAGAGGAAGTATTTGTAGGGGGGCATATGAACTTTATTGGGAGTTTTATTCTTATTACGAGCTAATGGCGCTTCAAAAACAGTATTAAAGAAGATTGAATCTTTTCAGTGTTCTGTAAAATATTGATAATGGAACATAAATGATGAAGAAACACACGTGAGTAATTACAATTGAAACAAAAACGAAATAAGAAACGTTTCCTTTTACAAGACCGTTAAAAAAACTGTTGAAATAAGAATAATTCTGAATACTTCGGTTTCAAATCCGAAGCTGGAAGCGTTGGGCAGTAAAATGTGAAATGGACTAATTCAAATCCAGATATGAAATAGATTTCATCTTCTAAATGTGGACTTTCATTATTATTATTTTGTGTTATTTTTTTCCGTTGACCTTATGCAAGTTTCACCGTCTTTGAAATACTTTCATTTAAGTTTTAAATGAAGAGGCACTAAACTAATATTATTGCTTCAATAATGTTAATTTACACAATTGTCTAAAAGTGAAAAATATTTTTAAAATATTAACAAATCAAGATATGTCATCACTCTAATTTAGACGGGGCTTCGTCTTTCGTCGTCTTTCTCATTCTAAATTAGTGACCCGAAAAAAGGAAACTTTATTGTGCTTTTTTGGTATAAGTGCTGTTAAAATATTCACGTTTTTGTCCGAAAGAGAGGAATAATTTTGTACGTACTTTTCAAAACTAGCCATCCCACCAATTTAGACAGGGGTTTAAGCATGTGTTTTATGTCATTTGTTTAAAAAAAAATTATTACACTTTCAGGAAATAGAAGCCTCATTTAAGCTTTTCAATGAGAACAACGAAATCAAAAGGCAAGTTGTTGATGAAAGAAAAAAGAACATGCTACCATCAGTGGTATTGGCCACAGCAGTTATAATTGTTGCAATTGTGAAACCTGATGTATTGATACCTATTTTTTCAAAAATTTTTTGAGAAAGTTTTAAAGCTAATTTATATTCGTTTTTTATTGACATTGTCTCTTTCATGGGAAAAGAAAAGGATTTTTGAAATGTTTTCTGTTTTTTTGTCTATAAGAATTTATAGCTTGGCTTACTATTTATACATTAGAACAAAAATCTCAATTCTCTGAAACAATACAAGTCCTTTCGAGAATCTGAAAACACCTAGTGTTGCTTAATCTAGTTTGACTCCTCCAGAAGTTTTCCTAAGAAATAAAATTTGGAGCGTATATAATTTCTTAGACCACACTGTTTCTCCAGTTACGAAAAATTAAGAGACAAGATGGGTTCAATTTGAACAAAGTGGTGAAACAAAACTTAAAAAAAAAATAAAATAGTAATTAAGAAAAAATCAGGAAATTTAAACTCCATACCCAGGAGCCTTCGTCAAATGGAGAAAATAAGAATATTTTTGTTAAATCATCAAAGAAAAAGACAAAAAACAACACAAGAAGAGAAAAAAGACAAAAAAAAATTAAATTTTCAAATTTTACCCATCAAGTACCTCAAATTGCCTTTCAACTTTTCCTGAAAGCTTCACAGTATTACCCTTAGTTTGAGTGTCAAAATATTTGAAGCAGAGTAGTAGAAGTAGTCAAACAGTTCGTGGAACTGTAGTAAGGAACGACCCGGCTCAATAGTAACCAAAACTCTAAAAAATGGAATTTTGATACCAATAGCTACATCAAAAGAATTGCATTTTAATGCTGATTATAAATATATAAGTTTCATCAAGTTTAGTCTTACCCATCAAAAGTTAAGAGCCTGAGAAATTTTGCTTTATTTTAGAAAGTAGGGGGAAACACCCCCTAAAAGTCATAGAATCTTCACGACCATCAGATATAGCGTATCAGAGAACCCTACTGTAGAAGTTTCAAGCTCCTATCTACAAAAATGTGGAATTTTGTATTTTTTGCCAGAAGGCAGATCACGGATGCGTGTTTATCTGTTTGTTTGTTTTTTGTTTTGTTTTTTCCCAGGGGTGATCGTATCGACCCAGTTGTCCTGGAATGTTTCGAGAGGGCTCATTCTAACGCAAATGAAAAGTTCTAGTGCCCTTTTTAAGTGACCAAAAAATTGGAGGGCACCTAGGTCCCCTCCTACGCTAATTATTTTCCCGAAGTCAACGGATCAAAATTTTGAGATAGCCATTTTATTTAGAGCAGTCGAAAAACCTTATAACTGTGTCTTTGGGGACGACTTACTCCCCCAAAGTCCCCGTGGGAGGGGCTACAAGTTCCAAACTTTAGCCAGTGCTTACATATAGTAATGGTTATTGGGAAGTGTACAGGTGTTTTCAGGAGGATTTTTTGGTTGGGGAGGGGTTGAGAAGAGGGGGATATGCTGGGGGAACTTTCCATCGAGGAATTTGTCATGGGGGAAGAAAATTTCCGTGAAGAGAGCGCAGGATTTACTAGCATTATTTAAAAAAAAAAACATTGAAAAAATAAATATCAAAAAGTTTTTTTTCAGCTGGAAGTAAGGAGCAGCATTAAAACTTAAAACGAACAGAAATTATTAACCATATGAGGGGCTCACCTCCTCCTAATGCCTCGCTCTTTACGCTAAAGTATTTTTAGTAATGTCAACTATTTATTCTACGGCTTTTGTGATTCAGGGGTCATTCTTAATAAATTGGGACAAAATTTAAGATTTAGTGTAAAGAGAGAGGTACTGACGAGGGGGCGAACCCTCTCATATATGTAATAAAAACATGAGAATAAAAAGTTCTTTATGTAGGCTAATTTATAAGTTACGTATATCTCTAACTAATAAAAAGATTCGTAAAAAATTAAAAGTTCTAATTGCCTTTTTAATTAACCAAAAAATTGGAGGGCAACTAGGCTTCCTCCCCCGCTCTTTTTTTCTCAAAATCATTCGATCAAAATTATGAGAAAGCCATTTAGCCAAAAAAAAACAAATATGCAAATTTCGTTTTAATTATTCTTCTGCGGAGAGCCAAAATCAAAACATGAATTGATTCAAAACCGTTCAGAAATTAAATTAAAAAAAAACAAGTTTTTTCAACTGAAAGTAAGTAGCGACATTAAAACTTAAAACGAACAGAAATTACTTCGTATATGAAAGGGGCTGCTTCCTCATCAACGCCCCGCTCTTTACGCTAAAGTTTTTACTGTTTTAAAAAGAAGAGTTGAGAGAAAGAGTCAAACTTTTGTGTAAAGAGCGGGGCGTTGATGAGGAAGCAGCCCCTTTCATATACGAAGTAATTTCTGTTCGTTTTAAGTTTTAATGTCGCTCCTTACTTTCAGTTGAAAAAACTTGTTTGTTTTTTATTTAATCATAATAGCAGCAGCAATTACAGTAGCAGTGGTAGCAGTAGTAATGATAGTTATAGTAGTAGGTATATTGTGTATTTTACTTAAAACAACATCCCTCTTGACATGTGCTGATAGTTACTTAATATCCTAGTAGATCATTCCTGGGATAGTTCTGATAAGCCCTTTTGATAACCTGTTTGTATAGAGTTCGTTTATTTGGTTCAATATCCCCTAAAAGTTTAATCTTCCTACCATTAGCCTCAGTATTAGTGGTCGTAGCAATAATAGTAATAATGACATCACGATCTATAATTGTTCCCTTAATGTTCCAAGCTATTCTTGAGAAATTACTCGTGCATCTTTTTGGCAACTCAAAAACACAAATTAAAAATGAAGCTTTCAGCTTTTTCAACAACACTTGTTGGATAATCCAAGTCGTCAATAAGAACTAATAGATTATAAGGGTTTTGAAGCCCTTCTAATTTCAATATAAAATACTAGATAACATGGTTATTTAGAATGAAAAAGATTGAAAATTGACGTTCATTTAATTAGAATCAAAATTTAAATTAACCATTGATTTTCATACCGTAAGAATTTTTTTTATAAAGTAATAAAAAATGTCAAGAGAAAAGTCGTCGTCCATACTGTGATTTCAACCACCAGAAATGCTTCGAAGCTAGTCTTTTTATTGGTTTATTCCACTCCTACGTTTCTATGGGTATCCTTCCTGTATTGCCGAAGTTATATATTGAGAGTAACCAGTAAGTACCAGTGGGTAAAGGTCAAATATCTGAACCACCGCAAGCACTCATATCTTTGGGAAATAGTACATAGTTTCAATTATACCTAAAGTTTTTTTTTATTGTAACATCAAATTCATGTTTCAGAAGCGGAAATTTAATTCGGAGATAAATTTCTTTGGAAATCTTGTAGCACCATAAATTCTTGCTCACCAATTTTATATTACTAATACTTTGTCTTTGGTCTCTTGTCAGATCCGTGTAAGAGATGGAAAAACTACTTTTCCAAGCCTTCATCTCTTATAGATTCAAATAGTTATTCCTTAACTTTGACTCTGATTAGTGAAAGAACATTTTTATGCTTGAAATATGAACAATATTGTAGTTCAGAAACTATTCAGAAGCTATGAGTATTTGTTCAAGCTTTGAACTGGAAGGATACAAAAAAGTATTAACTTTGAGTTTAATCAGATTAAATAAAAAAACAAGTTTTTTTTAAATGAAATTAAGTAGCAACATTTAAACTTAAAATGAACAGAAATTACTCCGTATATGAAAGGGGATTTTCCTCCTCAACGCTTCGCTCTTTACGCTACAGTTTGACTCTTTATCTTAACTCTACTTTTTTAAAACATTAAAAAACTTTAGTGTAAAGAGCGGGGCGTTGAGGAGAAAAAGCCCCTTTCATATACGGAGTAATTTCTGTTCGTTTTAAGTTTTAATGTTACTCCTTACTTTTATTTTTTTTAAACTTGTTTGTTTAATTTAATCTGATTAAACTCAAAGTTAAAACTGTTTTGTATCCTTCCGCTTCAAAGCACACTTTCCAGAAACCATTACTATATGTAAGCATTAAATAAAAAAACAAATTTTTTTAGCTGAAAGTAAGGAGCGACATTAAAAATTAAAACGAACAGAAATTACTCCGTATATGAAATAGTTTGTCCCCTCCGCAATCCCTCGCTCTTTACGCTAAAACTTTTAATTGTTTTAAAAAGTAGAATTGTGGCAAAGAGTCAAACTTTAGCGTAAAGAGCGAGGGATTGCGGAGGGGACAAATCATTTCATATACGGAGTAATTTCTGTTCGTTTTAAGTTTTAATGTCGCTCCTTACTTTCAGCTAAAAAAATTAGTTTTTTTATTTAATTTCTGAACGTTTTTGAATTAATGCATGTTTGGTTTTGGCTCTCCGCACATAAATTAATTAAAATGAAATTTGTATATTAATTCTTTTTTTGGCTAAATAGCTTTCTCTTAGATTTGATCAGATTATTTTGAGAAATAAGGGGTGGAGAAGGAGGCCTAGTTGCCCTCCAATTTTTCGGTTACTTAAAAAGGTAACTAGAACTTTTAATTTTTAACGAACGTTTTTATTAGTAAGAAATATAGGTAACTTGAGAATTAACTTACGTAACAAACTTTCATAACCTTATTTTTTTATTATGTATACGAGTGGGTTTGTACCCTCGTTAATACTTCGCTCTTTACACTAAATCGTAAGTTTTGTCCCAATTCTTTAAGAATGACCCCTGAATCAGAAAGGCCGTAGAATAAATACCGTAGAATAAATACTGAGCATAGAGGGTCAAGGGGCTACTGGGCAAGCTATGAAGACCCAGGGACTCGGAGGTACAGGAGCATGAAGCTCCCGATGCTCTGGGGCTTAGAAAGACGGGACACAGAGGTCCTTGCGTTTTGGATGGGGGTGGGAGCAGGCAGGGGCATTAATGATCTATACTCAGCTACTATTAGTTTGAAGTTAAACATTGATAATATATTTTGGAGGAGAGGATAAGAGCTAAAGGCCATAAGATGCTACGTGTCATGTCGAATAACGGAGGATAAAGTGTCACAAAAATTAAAAGTATCATGAACCATGATGATCCACAGGATACGGAGTACCATTGGTCAGAAAGTGCCACGAGATAAAACTGCAAAAAACCTTTGGACAGCCCACCAAGGTCAGTTCCCATTAGTTTAAAAGAAATATATTAATAATAGGCTGTTTTATGTGGGAGAGGGCCATGGATTACTATTGGCCATGCCCGGTCACGAGGATGGAGATAAATAAGGGCCAGAAGTGCCCTGAACCATGGTGATAGACGGTGTAGGAAGTTGCTACGGCTAGAAAGTGACATGGTCCACGAATCGTCTTGGCCCACAGAGTGCCACGTGTCCAGGGAGAACCAATTAGGGCCAGATTAATTAAGTTTTGAATTAAAGTATTGATAATAAGTTGTTTCGACAGGGTATTCGCCAGAGGGTGCCATGGTCCGTGAAAAACGACGAGGGACCGAGTATCATAGGGACTGGGAGGGCCATGCAACGGGCCAGGAAATTTTGGTGGTGGGCTGCCCAGGACCATTACAAACCACATGGAATCGAGTGTCACAGGGGGCTGAGAGCTCCCTGGGCCATAACAATCCATGGGGTATGAAGCGTCATTGTCCACGGATTGCTACAGGCCAGGATATGCAACGGTCCACGAACTGCCACGAACCATGGAGGGCCCTTTATTTTCCGGCATCTCCTAGAGACGTTTCATCATTTCCTTTAAAGATTAGTCGCATAGAAAATTCTTCTCAAGTCTCGACATTCTTAATAGAATGTAATTCGAGATTTAATGAGGCATGCTATATAATTTGGGTTGCAAAACAATCGATGACAGGATTCAGAAAAAAGAAGTACATTTGTAAAAACTGTGTCCTTGTGAAGTTCATATCAATCGATTTATAGAAATAAACTTCAGTCTACTTATCTCTTCTAGAGACGTCCTGGCCGAGTGGATTGGTGGGCTGGATTCAGGATCCTTGACAGAGAAGACACGGGTTCGAATTCCAGTGTACCAAATTGTTCAATTTCGAAAGGGGATCAGTGGCGTGACTCTGTAAGCTTAGCCAGAGTCGACCCAGCTTTAAATGGGTACCTGGAGAAATCTGGGGAAGGTAAACAGGAAATGTGTGCGAAAGCACAGGACGGTTGGCTCCCAACCCCTCATTGCACTTCCTGGCTGAAGGGCTAAGAAATGGAGATCAGCATCGCCGGTAGGGACTGTAAAGTCTAATATCGTATCCTCTACCTTTTTTTCACCTTACCTACTTATCTCTTTAACAACCTCAAAACAGTTTCAGCTCCTGTTGTCAGTAAGAGAGAAAACAAATTAGTTATTCGCGTCAAAATAAGGAAGACAGAGTTTATACCGTATAATACAGTGTACTCTATGAAATATATCACACAACTATTCAATCTTTGCTGGGTGGATGTAAAACTTTCCATTAAATTGAGGTTGAAGTCATCGTGAACCGTAATTGCCATTCGAAGATGCGGCAATACACTAAACAAGTTTATTTTATTTAGGAAGTCTACCCTTCTCGAAGACGGAGGTCAATTAATTGCTATAATTACTAGTTTATCATTATTAAGAATAAAATGTTAAACAACACAGCTCTCAGAAACCATTTTGGTATTTAGGGATAAAACATCTTCTTTTATTCGAGCTTGAGAAATTTTACAATGATCGCCAAGCCTCAAAAATTTTTCCCACATCCAAAAGATATCTTTATCTGCTTTTCGGAAGAAAGTTTCAATTACACCCCGTCCTCTAGTCCATCCGCAATGGTTCCAAAATCATATTCATAATGTACCTAGACTCTAGATACCAGAGAGGAAGTATTTGTAGGGGGGTATATGAACTTTATTGGGAGTTTTATTCTTATTACGAGCTAAAGGCGCTTCAAAAACAGTATTAAAGAAGATTGAATCTTTTCAGTGTTCTGTAAAATATTGATAATGGAACATAAATGATGAAGAAACACACGTGAGTAATTACAATTGAAACAAAAACGAAATAAGAAACGTTTCCTTTAACAAAACCGTTAAAAAAACTGTTGAAATAAGAATAATTCTGAATACTTCGGTTTCAAATCCGAAGCTGGAAGCGTTGGGCAGTAAAATGTGAAATGGACTAATTCAAATCCAGATATGAAATAGATTTCATCTTCTAAATGTGGACTTTTATTATTATTATTTTGTGTTATTTTTTTCCATTGACCTTATGCAAGTTTCACCGTCTTTGAAATACTTTCATTTAAGTTTTAAATGATGAGGCACTAAACTAATATTATTGCTTCAATAATGTTAATTTACACAATTGTCTAAAAGTGAAAAATATTTTTTAAATATTAACAAATCAAGATATGTCATCACTCTAATTTAGACGGGGCTTCGTCTTTCGTTGTCTTTCTCATTGTAAATTAGTGACCCGAAAAAAGGAAACTTTATTGTGCTTTTTTGGTATAAGTGCTGTTAAAATACTCACGTTTTTGTCCGAAAGAGAGGAATAATTTTGTTCGTACTTTTCAAAACTAGCCATCCCACCAATTTAGACAGGGCTTTAAGCATGCGTTTTGTCATTTGTTTAAAAAAAAATTATTACACTTTCAGGAAATAGAAGCTTTTGAATGAGATCAACGAAAGCAAAAGACAAGTTGTTGATGAAAGACAAAAGAACATGTCACTCGCATCAGTGGTATTGGCCACAGCAGATATAGTTGCTGCAATTGTGAAACCTGATGTATTGATACCTCTTTTTTCAAAATTTTTTTGAGAAAGTTTTAAAGCTAATTTATATTCATTTTTATTAACATTGTCTCTTTCATGGGAAAAGAAAAGGGTTTTTGAAATGTTTTCTGTTTTTTTGTCTATAAGAATTTATAGCTTGGCTTACTATTTATACATTAGAACAAAAATCTCAATTCTCTCAAACAACACAAGTCCTTTCGAGAATCTGAAAACACATAGTGTTGCTTAATCTAGTTTGACTCCTCCAGAAGTTTTCCTAAGAAATAAAATTTGAAGCGTATATAATTTCTTAGACCACACTGTTTCTCCAGTTACGAAAAATTAAGAGACAAGATGGGTTCAATTTGAACAAAGTGGTGAAACAAAACTTAAAAAAAAAATAAAACAGTAATTAAGAAAAAATCAGGAAATTTAAACTCCATACCCAGGAGCCTTCGTCAAATGGAGAAAATAAGAATATTTTGTTAAATCATCAAAGAAAAAGACAAAAAACAACACAAGAAGAGAAAAAAGACAAAAAAAAATTAAATTTTCAAATTTTACCCATCAAGTACCTCAAATTGCCTTTCAACTTTTCCTGAAAGCTTCACAGTATTACCCTTAGTTTGAGTAGTAGTATTGATTGTCAAAATATTTGAAGCAGAGTAGTAGAAGTAGTCAAACAGTTCGTGGAACTGTAGTAAGGAACGACCCGGCTCAATAGTAACCAAAACTCTAAAAAATGGAATTTTGATACCAATAGCTACATCAAAAGAATTGCATGTTAATGCTGATTTTAAATATATAAGTTTCATCAAGTTTAGTCTTACCCATCAAAATTTAAGAGCCTGAGAAAATTTGCTTTATTTTAGAAAATAGGGGGAAACACCCCCTAAAAGTCATAGAATCTTCACGACCATCAGATTCAGCGTATCAGAGAACCCTACTGTAGAAGTTTCAAGCTCCTATCTACAAAAATGTGGAATTTTGTATTTTTTGCCAGAAGGCAGATCACGGATGCGTGTTTATCTGTTTGTTTGTTTTTTGTTTTGTTTTTTCCCAGGGGTGATCGTATCGACCCAGTTGTCCTGGAATGTTTCGAGAGGGCTCATTCTAACGCAAATGAAAAGTTCTAGTGCCCTTTTTAAGTGACCAAAAAATTGGAGGGCACCTAGGTCCCCTCCTACGCTAATTATTTTCCCGAAGTCAACGGATCAAAATTTTGAGATAGCCATTTTATTTAGAGCAGTCGAAAAACCTTATAACTGTGTCTTTGGGGACGACTTACTCCCCCACAGTCCCCGTGGGAGGGGCTACAAGTTCCAAACTTTAACCAGTGCTTACATATAGTAATGGTTATTGGAAAGTGAACAGGTGTTTTCAGGAGGATTTTTTGGTTGGGGGAGGGGTTGAGAAGAGGGGGATATGCTGGGGGAACTTTCCATCGAGGAATTTGTCATGGGGGAAGAAAATTTCCGTGAAGAGAGCGCAGGATTTACTAGCATTATTTAAAAAAACATTGAAAAAATAAATATGAAAAAGTTTTTTTCAGCTGGAAGTAAGGAGCAGCATTAAAACTTAAAACGAACAGAAATTATTAACCATATGAGGGGCTCACCTCCTCCTAATGCCTCGCTCTTTACGCTAAATTATTTTTAGTAATGTCAACTATTTATTCTACGGCTTTTGTGATTCAGGGGTCATTCTTAATAAATTGGGACAAAATTTAAGATTTAGTGTAAAGAGAGAGGTACTGACGAGGGGGCGAACCCTCTCACATATGTAATAAAAACATGAGAATAAAAAGTTCTTTATGTAGGCTAATTTATAAGTTACGTATATCTTTAACTAATAAAAAGATTCGTAAAAAATTAAAAGTTCTAGTTGCCTTTTTAATTAACCAAAAAATTGGAGGGCAACTAGGCTTCCTCCCTCGCTCTTTTTTTCTCAAAATCATTCGATCAAAATTATGAGAAAGCCATTTAGCCAAAAAAAAAACAAATATGCAAATTTCGTTTTAATTATTCTTCTGCGGAGAGCCAAAATCAAAACATGAATTGATTCAAAACCGTTCAGAAATTAAATTAAAAAAAAACAAGTTTTTTCAACTGAAAGTAAGTAGCGACATTAAAACTTAAAACGAACAGAAATTACTTCGTTATCCGTATATGAAATGATTTGTCCCCTCCGCAATCCCTCGCTCTTTACGCTAAAGTTTGACTCTTTGCCACAATTCTACTTTTTAAAACAATTAAAAGTTTTAGCGTAAAGAGCGAGGGATTGCGGAGGGGACAAATCATTTCATATACGGAGTAATTTCTGTTCGTTTTAAGTTTTAATGACGCTCCTTACTTTCAGCTAAAAAAATTAGTTTTTTTTATTTAATGCTTACATATAGTAATGGTTTCTGGAAAGTGTGCTTTGAAGCGGAAGGATACAAAACAGTTTTAACTTTGAGTTTAATCAGATTAAATTAAACAAACAAGTTTAAAAAAAAATAAAAGTAAGGAGTAACATTAAAACTTAAGACGAACAGAAATTACTCCGTATATGAAAGGGGCTTTTTCTCCTCAACGCCCCGCTCTTTACACTAAAGTTTTTTAATGTTTTAAAAAGTAGAGTTAAGATAAAGAGTCAAACTGTAGCGTAAAGAGCGAAGCGTTGAGGAGGAAAATCCCCTTTCATATACGGAGTAATTTCTGTTCATTTTAAGTTTAAATGTTGCTACTTAATTTCATTTAAAAAAACTTGTTTTTTTATTTAATCTGATTAAACTCAAAGTTAATACTTTTTTGTATCCTTCCAGTTCAAAGCTTGAACAAATACTCATAGCTTCTGAATAGTTTCTGAACTACAATATTGTTCATATTTCAAGCATAAAAATGTTCTTTCACTAATAAGAGTCAAAGTTAAGGAATAACTATTTGAATCTATAAGAGATGAAGGCTTGGAAAAGTAGTTTTTCCATCTCTTACACGGATCTGACAAGAGACCAAAGACAAAGTATTAGTAATATAAAATTGGTGAGCAAGAATTTATGGTGCTACAAGATTTCCAAAGAAATTTATCTCCGAATTAAATTTCCGCTTCTGAAACATGAATTTGATATTACAATAAAAAAACTTTAGGTATAATTGAAACTATGTACTATTTCCCAAAGATATGAGTGCTTGCGGTGGTTCAGATATTTGACCTTTACCCACTGGTACTTACTGGTACTTCGGCAATACAGGAAGGATACCCATAGAAACGTAGGAGTGGAATAAACCAATAAAAAGACTAGCTTCGAAGCATTTCTCGTGGTTGAAATCACAGTATGGACGACGACTTTTCTCTTGACATTTTTTATTACTTTATAAAAAAAATTCTTACGGTATGAAAATCAATGGTTAATTTAAATTTTGATTCTAATTAAATGAACGTCAATTTTCAATCTTTTTCATTTTAAATAACCATGTTATTTTTCGGTTACTTAAAAAGGTAGCTAGAATTTTTAATTTTTAACGAACGTTTTTATTAGTAAGAAATATAGGTAACTTGAGAATTAACTTACGTAACAAACTTTCATAACCTTATTTTTTATTATGTATACGAGTGGGTTTGTACCCTCGTTAATACCTCGCTCTTTACACTAAATCGTAAGTTTTGTCCCAATTCTTTAAGAATGACCCCTGAATCAGAAAGGCCGTAGAATAAATAGTTGAAATTACTAAAAATACTTTAGCATAAAGAGCAAGGTATTTATCTCCTCCTAAATACCTCGCTCTTTATGCTAAAGTATTTTTAGAATCCCTCATATGCGTAATAATCTCTGTTCGTTTTAAGTTTAAATGCTACTTCTTCCTTTCATTTGAAAAAAAGGTTTTCATGTTTATTTTTCATTGTTTTCTTATAGTAATGCTAGAGAATCCTGCGCCTTTGTCATTTAATTTTTCTTCCCCCATGACAGATTCCTCCAAGGAAAGATCCTCCAAAATAGCCCCCTCTCCTCAGCCCCACCCCTAAACAAAATAAAATCCCCCTGAAAACGTCTGTACACTTCCCAATAACCATTACCATATGTAAACACTGGTCAAAGTTTGTAACTTGTAGCCCCTCCCCCAGCGATTGTGGGGGAGTAAGTCATCCCCAAAGACATAGTTATTATGGTTTTCGACTATGCTGAACAAAATGGCTATCTCAAAATTTTTATCCGTTGACTTTGGGAAACAAATGAGCGAGGGAGGGGGCCTAGATGCCCTCCAATTTTTTTGGTCACTTAAAAAGGGCACTAGAACTTTTCATTTCCGTTAAAATGAGCCCTCTTGCGAGATTCTAGGACCATTTGGTCGATACGATGACCCCTGGGAAAAAAAAATAAATAAAAAAAAAAATACAAAAAAATAAACTCGCACCCGTGATTTGTCTTCTGGCAAAAAATGCAAAATTCCACATTTTTGTAGATAGGAGCTTGAAACTTCTACAGTAGGGTTCTCTGATACGCTGAATCTGATGGTGTCATTTACGTTAAGATCCTACGACTTTTAGGGGGTGTTTCCCCCTATTTTCCTAAATAAGTTAAATTTTCTCAGGCTCGTAACTTTTGATGGGTAAGACTAAACTTGATGAAACTTATATATTTAAAATCAGCATTACAATGCGATTCTTTTGATGTAGCTTTTGATATCAAAATTCAATTTTTTAGAGTTTTGGTTACTATAGAGCCGGGTCGCTCCTTACTACAGTTCGTTACCACGAACTGTTTGACTGGTCAGAGTTTTGTAAATTGCAGCCCCTCCCACGGAGACTGCGGGGGAGTAATTCGTCCCAAAAGAGATAGTTATTAGGTTATTCAACCATTGTGAATAAAATGACTATCTCAGAATTTCGATTTGGTGACTTTGGGGAAAAATGAGCAAGGGAGGGGGCCTAGGTGCCCTCCAATTTTTTTGGTCACTTAAAAAGGGTACTAGAAATTTTAATTTCCGTTAGAATGAGCCCTCTCGTGACATTCTAGGACCACTGAGTCGATACGATCACCCCTAGGAAAAAAAACAAATAAACACGGATCCGTGATCTGTCTTCTGGCAAAAAATGCGAAATTCCACATTTTTGTAGACAAGAGCTTGGAACTTCTACAATAAAGTTTTCTGATACGCTGAATCTGATGGTGTGATTTTCGTGAAGATTCTATGACTTTTAGGGGTTATTTCCCCCTATTTTCTAAAATAAGGCAAATTTTCTCAGGCTCGTAACTTTTAATGGGTAAGATTAAACTTGATGAAACTTATATATTTAAAATCAGCATTAAAATGCAATTCTTTTGCTGTAGCTATTGGTACCAAAACTCTATTTTTTAGAGTTTTGGTTGCTATTGAGCCGGGTCGCTCCTTACCAAAGTTCCTTACCACGAACTGTTTGAAAGTTGCTATTCTACCCATTCACTTTCACATAATAAAATTTTAATAGAATTTTCACAAATGAGGCAATTTGAGGCAAATTGCCTCAAACATGCGGCAAATATTCTCGGGCTCGTAACTTTTGATGGGCAAGACTAATCTTGATGAAAGTTATACATTTAAAATCAGCATTAAAATACGATTCTTTTTATGTAACTATTGGATCGAGATTCCATTTCTTAGAGTTTTGGTTAATATTGAGCTGGGTCGCTTCTTCCTACAGTTTGTTACCACGAACTGTTTGATTGTGCAACAAGTTCAGTAAGTGATTGCGAAGTCATTCAAATAGTATTTTGGATCGAGGAAGTTAATTGGTGAAAAATATATGCATTGAAGAGAAATTCGCATAATTTATTATTCAATTCAGTTTTGTTCAGTTTGACACATTACTAAGACAGTGTGAATGACTTTTAAGTGAACGGTTCAACCAAAAGGTGCGAACTTTTTATGCTATCGAAGCTATTTTACTAACTAATTCCTTGCTAGTTAAGCCGATGGCTAAATTTAAGTTTCATAAACTGGTATTGTCTAGGTTTCAAGGTTACCCTGAATGGTATATACGTATTGTTGAAGCAATAGATCCGAAGGAAAATGGAAAAACTAGAAATTGCAAGTATCTAGTTTTCTGCTACGGTACACATAATACCCAATTCCTTAATGAGTCCCAAATTTTTTATTTTAAATGCAATAAAGCCGATGCTATGAAAAACTCTAGAAAAGGTGTAAAGGGAGCGTTTGAAGAGCTTGTGCTAAAACCAGACATTTGCAAAGATAAGCTTAAAGGATAAGCGTCTGAAAATGCCAATTTAAATAACTTTTAGAGATCAACACTTTTATTAACAAGACTACAGTGACGGAACAAGAAATTCAGTCTGTCATAGAAAACCATGGTCAAGAAACAGATCAGAGATGAGATGAAAAATTGACAGCTGTTGGAGGCAAACATTCGTCTTCTAAGGACTCAGTTAGTGCAATCAAAGCGTAAAGGCTCGTCGATTTCAAGTGAAATTGACAGAGCATTAGTTGTTGAATTCGAGCTGAAATTTGTTGTTTTATCAAACGATTTAAAACATTTAAAAAACCAATGCTCATTTATTGAGGAACGGATTAAAATTGCAGAGCAAAAGCTTGATGAATATGAGCAAGAAAAGGGATTAAATAGTGTCATGTTCAATGGGGTTCAGCAACCTCCCAGTAGTGACTTGAAGTCGGTAGTTCTTGATATATTGACAAACAAAATAGAGCTTAAAATATTAAAACAAGATATGATAGAAGTTAAAAGATTAAATCTAAGCAAAGGTAAAAGTAAACAGGATGCAGTTGCTCCTGTAGTTGTAACATTCAAGTCTAAAGACCTTACTTCTAATGTTTTTAAAGAAAATTCAAAATTAGCTCGCACTGGTATTTTTGTGTCGGAGAATCTGACGAAGCGAAGATGTGATGCTCTGAACTTAGCACGGGATAAATATAGGAATAAGCAGCAATAGTAGTCTGATCAAGGTCGGATTTAGGTACGTCTCGCTAGTGATTCTTTTCTATGTTGTTTATGGTCTATCGACGACATTGCTCAATAGTGTATCTTAATAGTTGAAAATTGTTGTATTTTCACTATTTGTTATTATTATTATTATTATTATTATTATTATTATTATTATTATTATTTTAAAAGATGTATTGCGCCAAGTTATCTGGAGCAGATTCATGGATGATGTGGTTTGCATTTGGAAACACGGTTTAGAGTCTTTAGACCTTTTCCATAAACATTTAAATGGTTTTGACAAAATGTAAAACTTACAGTAGAGTTTGAAGAAAATGACAAACTACCTTTTCTTGATATTGATTAAAACTGATTTCCGTTTACTTTTTTCAGTATACAGAAAGCTTACACAGTGATAGGTATTTGAACTTTACCTCGTGCCACTCTATTTCAGAGAAACGAGGGGTTGTGATTGCACTGGTGGATAGAGCTATTAGGATTTGTTCCCAGGAGTTTTTAGATTCTTAATTGCTGTATTTGAGGGATGTTTTATTTTGTAATAGCTACCCGATTAAATGCATGGATAAAATAGTAAAAAATAGACGCATTAAACACATTGGGGTTTCAGAGTGCACAGAATTAAACTTACTGAAAAGTTTCATTTCTTTGCCTTATGTACCTATTTTGGGGGAGATGCTTAAACGAATTTTAGGTAAACATAACATTGATACTTGTTTCCAATCAGTGAGACCATTAGGTAGTTTTCTTAATTCTGGGAAAGATTTAACCCGGGGAGATTTAGTTAGTGGGGTGCATAAAATTCCTTGTTCTTGTGGAAAGTTTTATATTGGTAGAACTCACCAACAATTTACTGAAAGATTTATTGAGCATCGCAACTCAATACAAAAAATCCTACAATTAAGAAAGCTCCCGGAAACTTTTGTTTCGGCTCTAGCTGAACATACATTCTTTCATCCCGAACATTTTATACAATTTGATGAGGCTACAGCTATTTCTAATGATAGAGGTTTTTCTCAGTGGGCGAGGTAGGCTATAGAAATTAAAAAACATATATTTGCTAATCTTTCAATAAATAGAGACACAGGGAATTTAAATATTGACCCAATTTATGATTTTCTTTTGAAAAATGAACCAATAATCAATAAGGAAATTAAAATTTTACACAATCACCAGGGGACAAGATTACCTACTAGACCAAAAAGAGTTGCTTCAATATTAGCTCCTATCATGAGATTCTATAATTTAATGATCATGCAAAATCTATTTGCAAAATATTATCACTTCATTTGGGAATTATTCGTAAATTAGAATATATTTTTCCTCCCCATATTTTACAACTACTTTTTTTCAGTAATACATCCGTATATTTTATATTGTTCGTCAACATGGCCTGAAACTTTCCCTTCTATACTTCACCCAATTAGTGTGATACAGAACAATTTCATTCGAATTTTTTGTGCAGTTTCAAAGCGAGATTCTATGAGGCCAGGGAAATAAACATGATTCCTGCAGGTGGACTGCGTGTTTTTTATATACTGATTTTTGTTTATAAGTGTTATAATGGGTATCTTCCTGATTGTTTTGTTGTCTAAACCTC
Source organism: Artemia franciscana (assembly GCF_032884065.1). Taxonomy (NCBI): domain Eukaryota; kingdom Metazoa; phylum Arthropoda; class Branchiopoda; order Anostraca; family Artemiidae; genus Artemia; species Artemia franciscana. Next base: position 12,974,827 of record NC_088867.1, on the reverse strand, counting down.
TTAGTAGTAAACAAGAGGCAGTTTTGTCGAAGGGTTTTAGATTATGTTTTCCAACACCAATTTCTTATTCAAAAATAATTTCTAAGGTAGAGTCAGGAATTATGGCTTCTATTGATAAAGTCGAAGCTCCTCAAGAACTTTGAGCTGAAATGGTAAGGAAACTTAAGACTTTTAACATGAGAAAAATTGAAAATGATACAATAAAAAATTACATTAAAATACTTTCTGATTTAAAAAAGGATAAGGTCCTTACTATCACTAAGGCAGATAAAGGCAATACTATTGTAATTATGGACACTGATGATTACCATTATTTACAAAAAAAATGGATTTCGATCCTACGGATAAATATGTAAAGTCGATAAGAAAGGAATTGGAGTCTTGGTGTGAAATCAGTAATTAATGATGGTTACTTGGTTTCGTAAAACCCCTATTTCTAAACTATAGGGATTTGAAAAAGATTCAATTCTCTTTAATGTTGTTTTCCCAACATGTTTAGCTCACGATAAGGTTTTCCCAATGTCGTGTTAAAAAAAAAAAAACATTTTTACCACGTTTTCCTTTCAATTATAATTACGCAATTTTCATTCCGTCATTATTCAAGTTATTTTATTAATATTTTAAAGAGTTAGAAAAAAAAATACAATCCTTTTGAATGCTGTTTTCTCGCACCCTTGGCTCGCGATAAAATATAAATCTGTTGCTAATAGAGTCTTAATTCAGAACAATATATTGTTAGTTTCATTCACAACATGTTCATTTATTATTTCTTTTTTTATATAATACGGCATACTTTTATTGGCTTGTTGTTGTAGCCAAAGTGACCGAATTTTATTACAACAAAGTAATCAACTCAGGATCCGTAATAAAATTATGCATGGCGTTTACATTATTCTGGAGCAGATATCCCCTGTATGTATATTTATGTCCTATGTGCTCTGTGCTATGCCTTATGTTCGATTTTGAATCTGGCCTGAATCTTTTCTAAGTTCCTATGAGTCAAGTCTTCTCTTTTTCTATTCTTTGTATGTAAAACACCATTTTGTGTAGCAACTGACTTTTTGTATTCCTAGTAGCAATAGACGTTTTATTATCAACAATTGACGCTAGACTCCATAGAATTTTACAAATTCTTTCCGCTTTTTCTTCTTTGCCTCCAGTTAACAGGTTACCTGTGAAATTAGATTTCATTAAAAATGGTCATATTATGAATTTTATTTTTGAACTGCCTTGAAATTTGGCTTCTTGAATTTTAAGAAATTCAAAGTGTGAAATACAGGCTAATTATTTTTTATGCTATCAGGAAAGACAAGAAAGATAAACATATTCTACAAAAGGTTTTATTCAAAGACTCGATAGATAAATACTTTCTACAAAAGGTTTTATTCAAAGAGTCGATAGTTGTGACCGGCTTGATTATAACCAACTGGAAATCGGCTACTTCAGAGTCCTTACTTTTGTTACATTTCTCTTGAAACTTCTACATAAAGCCTAGTCTAAATTGGAGTGGTGGCTAGTTTTAGTGTGGAAGAATGATAAATAGGATTCCTTATTTTTGGATTAAAACATGAATAATCCAAACGCTCTAATAACGAAATGCAAATCAGTGTCATCTTTCCTGGCTACAAATCTAGAAGGAGAGGAAATTGTTGAAGACGAAAATTTGTCGAATTTAGTGTGATGGCTAATCCAAATTTTCAGATGCTTGTTAAAAGAATCTTTCATTTTTAGACAATAGTGTGAATTATATTAGGAACAGGACTTATATCATTAAGTAAACAACGGTACTTTAGTGCCTTTTCAAGTAAAACTTAAACATAAATATTTTAAAGACAGTGAATTTTTAATAAGACAATAAAAAACATGATAATAGAAGTCTGTCTACATTTGGATAAAAAAAGCCCATTTTACATCTGGATCTGAATTAGTCCATTTTACATCTGGAAGCCCAGCGACGATGAAATCGAAGTTTTCATAATTACTCTTGTTTTAAAAGGTTTTTCCACTGTCTTGTTAAAAAAAACTGTCTGAAATAAACACTATAGTTATGCAAGTGTTTTTCCTCATTATTTATGTTCCTCAATTAAAAAAGGAAATTTTAAAAAGATTCACTCCTGCTTAATGCTGTTTTTGAAGCACCTTTAGTTCGGGATAAAAATGGAAATCCTTATATTATTCATATACCTCCCAATCTCATACACGATGAATATCACTTTAGAGCCGTTGCAGATTGAATAGCGGGCAGGTTGAAACTCACCCTGCAAATATCTTTGCATACAGATATCTTTGGGATATTAGAAAATTCTTTAAAAGAAAATTTTAAAAGTAAAATTAACATTGATAATTAAATACTTTTAAGTTAATAGAACACGACAAAACTTGGGCATTTAGTGGTCATTGTGAAGGATTTTTTTCGAGTTCGAATGAAATAAGATTTTTTTATCCCTGGATGCCAAAATAATGTTTGAAAGGTGTATTGTTGAATGTTTTGCATCCAATAATGATAAAATAGTAATTATGATAATATTATTAGTTGCCCTCCGATCATTTGTTACTCTTAAAAAGGCACTAGTCAATGTAAAATCAATGTAGGCATGTAGTTTATGAGGTTATGTTTGGTTTTATTATAGTTAAGTGCTAAAACACTGCGTTCCAATTTGGCTTAACTGGTTCTGTGTTCTGATCCTCTCCATAGATGTGGTACTGTCAAAATAAACTAAAATGTTTGCTCAAAGTTTCAGTGAAATTTAACATTACAGTTTCAATAGAAAAAAAGTCCAATAGTTTACAAGAACTTCTGAATTTTTAATGACTGCTATTAATGGTTTGATAAGAAAAATTATTATTCAAGCAGTGCTTACATGAATTGTCGGAGACGTATGCTACTCTTACAGTTTCCATATTCTTTATAAATTTTAATGAACACATTTTTGGTATATCCATTATACCAAGTAACTTCTCTGTCATTTTCATTAAAATAAAACGAAACGAATCCCCTGAATTAAAAAAGAAAATTACCTTTGTACCTTCTTACACTCACTAATTTTTGTGGATTGACGTAACTGGTGCTGCCTAAACTGAATACCGTGTCTTTCGTTGTAACTTCATTGTATCATGTGCAATAGCATTCTTTAATTTATATAATTATATACAAATTAATAGTTAATCCACGATTATTTATAAATACACTAGGTTGACTATCAAAGATCTTAATTAAATTTTGCCACAAGAATCAATATTGAAATTGTTTGATTCATGTCTGAACGGAATTTAATTGTTTTTAATGTTTATATTTTTGTTGATCCTTACACCCAAAACTCTAACAATTTTGTTTTCACGCAGAAACAGCTTCAGGTGGGTTATCCCTGAGGTTTTTATATGGTTTCGATGCACGTATATGCTATGAAATATATCTATGAAAATTATCAACTGTGCTCTGGGATATGCACTCCTACAAGAGCAAAATAATAATCTTCTAATTTTTTGAATGTGTTTAGTTTGGCGACATAAGATTTAGTAGCTAAAACCAGCTTCAAATAAATAGCTTTAAGTTTTGTCGCATTTATTGTTTGTGAGGATTTGATTTTTATGCAATATAAAAAGCTGCAACTCCATTAGACTAAAGTTTAACATTAGTTTAACCAACCTTAGTAGCATCAATAATAAATGAATGTTTCTTATTATTCCATTTGGTATATTTCGTTTTTTTTTTTTTATAAGAAAAAAGTTCCTTTTTCTTTAGAGTTGTAAACAGCGACAACGCTGAATTTATTTTCAATGAAGAATTTATAGAAAAAATTTTGCTTTGAATTTCCAGAATTTTGTACCTAGATAATGGCAAGTGGACTGACTTTCATCTTATTTAAACCTCCTGATTCTTATCAAAATTATACACTAATTTTTTTAGCTTTAAAATTCTAGTTAAGAGCCTTCTTTCTACCTTGAAAAGAGGTTAAGCTAGGTGAATAAATATTCAGGAACAAATCCAGGACCTAAAAATAGACCTGAGAAATTATATTCAAGATGAGGTCAAACCTTTTCTGGTTTCTGGGGCCAAAAAGACTGCATGCACAACATCCATTCCATCTTAGTTCTGAAAACAACACCATAGGTTAAATTGTAAAATACAGCTTTAAATAAAACACTATTGATTTAATTATCCCTAAGAAGGTTTATGGCTGGATGTGGGAGGGGGGCAGGGGGAGGTTATTAACCTTACACCTGTATTTATTAATTCTTGTTGGCTCTAAGTTTAACTAGATTGCTCATTTTTCTGTTCATCTAAGGATTTATTTATGTATCATTCTTAGTAGGCTATGCCTATCTGTATCTTTAATTATTTTTTAAATTTTTGTTCATTTATTCATTGATAGTAGCCTAACTTCTGATTGTTCAAAGTTTAAACTAGCTTATTATACAACTTTTTATGTTTGATGAGGTTTTAATAAGGCTCTTTGCTTTCTTTTAAAAAGCTTGTCTCTCAGATTTTTTTTGTGGTAAAATTATAGTTTAGTGACTTCTTGCTATCTTGAAAATGGGTTAGGCTGGGAAAATGAAACTTTCAGGAATGGGTCTACAGGCTAAAGTGTATCCTGGAAGGTATTTTAAAGTACCCACCTCCACTCCTTCTCCCTCTAGAGGGCCCTGAAATTTGCCTACATGACAGGTCTATACCTATTGAAATTTTGACAAAACAATATTTTACCTTAATTTTCAGTTACTAGTTAATTTTTGGTAAAATTCTAGTTAATTGACTTCTTGCTATCTCAAAAAGGGTTTAGGTTAGGAAAATGAAACTTTCAGGGATGAATCTGCAGACTAAAGTATGTGCCGGGAAGGTATTTTAAAGTACCAACATCTACTCCATCTCCCTCTAGAGGGCCCTGAAATTTGCCTACATGACAGGTCTACACCTATTGAAATTTTGACAAAACAATTAGGGTAAAATGTTGTTTTGTCAAAATTTCAATAGGTATAGACCTGTCATGTAGGCAAATTTCAGGGCCCTCTAGAGGGAGAAGGAGTAGATGTTGGTCCTTGGGGGAGTTGGAGAAGGAGTGGACATTGGGGGGAGTTGGAGAGGTAAATTGGAAATCTTGGAAAGCACTTATGGTGGAGGAATTGGGATGAAGCTTCATGGATAGAATAAGCAAATGTTGTAGATACATGATTGACGTAACTGTACTGGATTTGCTCCCTTTGGGGGGTTGGGGGGAGGGGTTCAGTGCTTTGGTGAGTTTGGTGCTTCTGGATGTGCTAGGATGATGAAAATTGGTAGGAATGTCAGGGACCTGCACAAATTGACTTGAGAAAGTTGTTTTCCCAGATTCGACCATTTGGAGGGCTATAGGGAGAGGAAAAATTAGAAAAAATGAGGTATTTATAACTTATGAGTGGGTGATCAGATCATAATGAATTTTAATATTTAGAAGGACATCATGACTCAGAGCTCTTATTTTAAATCCTGATTGGCATTAAGCCTCTGATTCTCCTTTTAAATCAATCTATTGATTCTTAGAATTTTATTAGAGCTCATACAATATGAGCTCTTGGCTCTTAGCTCTTCTTCCCTTGTCACAAGTACTATATGAGCTCTTAGCTCTTGTTTCCTCTTAATACTTTAGCATTTAGTGATAAATAATTGAGAAAGTTCTTTTGTGTAAAACTAGGGTTGGTTTTATTGTTAATTCTAAGCAAAAAAGACAGATTAACTACCAAAAATAATTATGTCAAAACTGTGGACCAATTCAGAAAAATTAAAGTAGTCCATATATTATCCATTTGTATGTTTGATAAGTACTACTGTTAGCATAGCCAGCCAAAGGGAATTTAGCCATATACCAGCCAAAGGGAATGTAGAGCATACTATTAAATTGTCTGTCTATAGAGTTTCTCATAGTTCCTCATGGTCTACCCAAGTGATCTTTAATCTGCTGATATTTTTGGAACTTTTTAATATTGCATGTCCAATGCCAATTTTGTGTTTTCCAGTTTCACCTCCACCCAAAATACCCCTCCTCCTTAAATAAACTCATGATTAAGCACTCTTCAGAGCACTAAGGTAATAGTATTTGACAATGAAATTTCAAACAGCAAATGCTGCAGCCATGTAAAATTTATACAGATCCAGTTTTTATTCAGATTTGGCATGTATCCAGGCTGGAGACCAGAGCTACTCTCCTCCCCTGAAAGCCAAAGTGAATCTACTGTTTTGCATGTAAGTTGTATCCTTCTGAAGCAAAATGCATAAACAGAAGATCCAGAGTGTCCTTTTGACAACCTGGATGCATAGAGTGGCTTTTGATTTAGTTCCAACATTCCCATCAACCTCCAATGAAAGTTTAAGCTTAATATTGTTAAACACTTCTGAGCTATTATAGATATGCTTTTTGAACAATCTTGATCATCATGCCTTGAGAGAATCTTGATCAGAAAGCCTTAGAATGACCAAAGTTATTGATTTGTATTTAGTTTAAACAGTAAGACTTAATTTCAAAGTCTGTTCAATAAATCACTTGTACTTATCAACTGGCCATATGTGCTGCATTCTACAGCTTTTGGAGTGAAGCAATAGCCATAGCTCATTAGAAAAAGCAGGGAGTTGGAGACATTAGCCCTTTCCCTTGCATAAAATTATTCCTCTCATTATACAATAATGAAAGATTATTGTGAGACCCAATAGATAATCTATGCTAAAACTATTAGGTTTCCTCTTTTGGCAAAACTTGCTGAAAATTTCAAATTGTCTACCCACTTCAGGGATCCCTCCCCCCTATTCATGTGCCCCCTATGTGGAGGGCTGATTTAATTCAAAATGGGTACTTGTAGCCTTTTAGTCAAACTATCGCCTAGAATCAAGTTCCATAGTCAAGCCTTTGAATATTAAAATTTTTCTGTACTTAACTCCTTTTTGGTCAAAACTTTGGCTGATAACTCATGTTGGTCAGCTTGTCTGGAAAGGTGATTTGGCTGGAAAGGATTTCTAAAAAGAGAGTTTGGATTAAATTTTAGTAAATAAGGATATTTCCACTTTTGATCAATGCTGCAACAGGAAAATAGCCAGAATTCATAAATAGGGGGAGAGGGATCACCAAAATGGATTGACAATTTGAAATTTGCCAAAAAATGTTTTGCTACAAAGGGAAACCTAATATGATAGCATAGATTATCTATTTGGTCTCACAATAATCTTTAGTTTTAGATAGTAATATTGTGCCACAGAGCATCAAAACTTTTTCTTCTTGCCAAGGAAACATATTCCTTTTATTTTTCCCTTTTTTGTGCTCTTTTTTTGGGCCATAAAAATGTCCTCGGATATTTGATGTAACTTGACCTTTCTTTTTCTTCTAATAACTGGTGGAATACCCCTATCCAAGAAAATACCAACTGTCTGTTAGAAACTGTTTGGTGTGAATTTGTTAGTGAGTTTTCAGAAAATGTAAGGGCATCAAAAGAATTGTACTTGTATTATAAGAAGAATGTAAAGTAATGCTTGTTGTTATTATTGTTGTAAATCTTCTGTCACAAACTTGCAAAAGAAAGCATTTTGCTTTATGGCTCATTAATTTAACCCTCACATTTCTTTTCATTATCTTTCCAGTTTTGCGTTACATGGAAGTTTGGTATAAAACTTCAAATGTTTCAGAATTGTGTTGAGATTATCTGATATTATTTGATCATTCTAGTTGCCAAGTTTATTTTCAGTTGCTAGTAAAACCTTGCTTTGTGTAGGGGATGTTTGAAGCCAGAAGGAGGGGGTTTGGTCCCTCAGTAGACCCAACATTAGCATTGCTTGCATAGTTTACTGTAGCTTAATTACAAAGCTTTATCATGACATAGCAGAAGACTTTTGCAGATGCTAAAACAAAGGATTTTAGTCATACGCATTTCTAGGATTTTTAGGTGGCTCTTGCTTTCTAGGGCTATAATCAGAGAAAGCTGAAATGGGTAGGATAAGTTTTATAAATGAAGGATGACAAATTGTCAAAGATTGTCCTTTTTGACCATCCATTTGGGGCCAAATCAAAGGGGCCATTTAGTGCCTGATATCCTTGAACAGAGTGGTAACAGGTCTTATGAAAAGATTTAAGTAAAATAGAGCTATTTGGGATGGTGTAAAGAGGGACCCTTTCAATAGATACACATTGGAGAAGGACTGTGCTCATCTGTTTTTGCCTCAGGCAAATTAGGTCCCATGGGGATTTGTCAGTAGTAGTAGTAGTACTAGTCTTCTTTCATTAAAAATAGAATTATCTTCGTTTTTTGCATTATACAAAGCTAACCTAAATATAATGGGCTGATGCCCCTTTTATCCATCTTCTCTTTATGGGTTAAGCTTTTTGATTAACTACTAAAAGTTGATGTTTTCTTTCTAATGCACGAGAGAAGAGCTTTTACCTTTCAGCACCCATATTACTTGATCAGTCAAAATATATTCCTTCAAATAAATGGGAATTGATAGGCGAGTTTCCACCCTTAACAGTGATCCAAAGAGCCTCCCATGAAAAGTATAGAAATGTTGGCCTAAAATAAAAGGATGAACACATCCTATAACAGATGAAGTTTCAGTTGAACACCAATGTTCTTTCTTCAAAACATCTAGTAGAAAGAATCATCATTGCTAAGCCAAATTGGGTCAAAACTAAGAATAAGCGTAGGAACTTTGCTTTTTGGAGGTTTGTACACATTTTCACCTTGTGTGGAGGGGGAGGGGCTCCTAAATCTCTGTCATTACTAGTGCTAACTTCTGATCAATGCTGCAATAGGGAAATGGTGCTAACTTCTGGTCAACACTAAAACAACACTGCAACAGGGAATTTTATGAATAGGGGGAGAAGGATACTCAAAGTTGGTTGACAATTTAAAATTTGCCACAAAAGGGAAACTTATTAGTTTTAGCATATATTATCTATATGGTCTCACAATAATCTCTGGTTTCAGATAGCAATATTGTGCCATGGAGCATCAAAACTTTTTCTTCTTACCAAGGAAACATATTCCTTTTTATTTTTCCTCTCTTATAATCTTGTTTGGGCCATAAAAATGTTCTTGGAAATATGATATAGGACCTTTCTTTTTCTTCTTATTACTGTGGAAGAGCTGTGTCCAAGAAAATACCAACTATCTCTTTAGAACTGTTTGTTGTGAAATTGTTCACGAGTTTTTTGGTTACATTCAAGTTTGGTATAAAACTTATAATGTTTCAGGATTGTCAAGATTATTTAAATTTATTTAATTATTCTAGTTACCAAGTTTAATGTCAACTACTAATCAAACATTGTTTTGTCTAGGACATGTTTGAAGCAAGAGGGGTTAGGGTTTGGTCCCTTACTAGACCCAATAATGGCCTTGCTTGCATAATTTGCTGTAGCTTAATTATTAAGCTTTAACATGACATAGCAAAAGACTTTTACAGATGCCAAAACAAATGATTTTAGTCATGTGCATTTCTATGATATTCTTTTTTAGAGAAAGGGAGGGGGCTGAGTTTTTTTTTTATTGCTTACATTCAAGTCTTGATTTAGCTGACTTGGCATAATTATTTTTGCACATACGTGCATGTTACAAAGTGAAATTTAAGAATTGTTATTACAAAGTGAAATTTAAGAATTGTTAGAAATCAACAGAAATCCCAATCAAGGAAAATAAATTAGCAAGTAATTGTTTTGATAGTTTAAATATTTGATTATCTGCTTTTTTCAGTAAAGAGACAAAATTTTAGAAAACTACTGTCTGATTATCTCCTTAATGAGCTTCTCAGTACCACAGACAATAAAAATCAAACCAATATCAATAAACATATGTGAAAAAAGGAAGAGACTAAATTTAATTTAACTGCGAGTCTGTATTAATTCCAACCACTTAATTTCCCTTTGAGAAAAAATTGATAAAACTATGAAATATCAAAGCAAAATGTCAAACTCCCTAATCAAATGTCATCATGTTGTGACATTGTTCAAATAAAAACTTATTTTTGTTACAAATCCATTCTTTGTATTTCTTTCTATTCTCAAACCAATGTTATCTTTACCTTTTGCATTATTACAGCCAGACCGATTTTTTTCTTTTTCTTTTTTATCTCTTCAACATATGGCATTCTTCCTTATCCTCTATACAGCTGATTTGTCTCACTTCTTTTCCTGTTCTCCTGGCTGCAAATACTGATGCCACACGCATGCCTACCCATGAAAACATCTAATGTCGCCTATTATTCTCTACGTTTATATCTTCTTAGGAGGAGCAGTATTGCGGTCCAGCCTTGTCTAATTGTTGAGATAGGAGATGATCATTCTGTCTAGATATCTGTACTGTGGTTGGCAGATATAGGCTGAGACACATTGGATAGTTGTAATTATAAATGGCTTCTTTTACACAGCAGAAAAAGCAAGCATTTGAAATCCAAATGAAAGTAGGATTTAAAACTGAAAATAAGCCAGACTAGCCCTATTAATTAGGGTCTTACTAACCCATTCAACTTTATGGTGAAGCTTCACTTTAGGCTAAACTTTGAGGAATGTTTTCTTTCTAGTTTAGACTACAATAAACAAAGCAGGTTGTTCAATGTGTTTTATTTACTGATTGCCTTAAACAATAAAATTCATCTGTTCAAAATAAATGAAATGAATGAGAAGTACCAGAAGTACCTTTGCATATTTGTGTACAATAACCTTCTTCTGTTAGAAATTGTGGGCTTTTTAGTCAAAACTATTTAGCCTTCTTCCTTTCCTATCTTTGTATAAGGCATAGCTATTTATATGTTGTGTAATAGCTCTACTTCAAGAAGGATAATTTTGTCTGCTTTGTGTTTTATTGCTTTTCTACCAAAAGAATTGTCATTGCATAGTTTTTGGAAATCCATTTAACTGACTGTATTTCAAACAGCATAGTGTACAAAAAATGTGGCTCTTGCTTTCTAGGGCTACAATGGGAGAAAAATTGAAATGGGGTAGGATAAGTTTTGCAGATGAAGTATGACAAATTTTCAAAAATTGTCCTTCTTAGTCATCCATTTAGGGCCAAATGAAAAGAGCCATCTTGTGCCCCATGTCCCAGAATGGAGCAGAAAGAGGTCGTATGAAGTAATTTAAGGGAAATTGAGCTTCTTGGGATGGTGTAAAGAGGGAGGCTTTCTATATATTCGCATGGAGAAGGAGCATGCTGAGCTGCTTTCGCCTCAGGTGACTTGGTCCTGCAGGGAGTTGTTATTAGTAGTGGTAATATTAGTTTCCTATCATAAAAAAATGAATTCCTTTCGTTTTTGGCATTATACAAAGCTAACCTAAATATAATGGGCTGATGCCCCTTTTAGCCATCTTCTCTTTATGGGTTAAGCTTTTCGATTAACTACTAAATGTTGATGTTTTCTTTCTAATGCACCATTTTTGTAATGAGAGAAGAGCTTTTACCCTTCAGCACCCATATTACTTGCTTGGTCAAAATATACTCCTCCAAATAAATGGGAATTGATAGGCGAGTTTCCACCCTTAACACTGATCCAAAGAGCCTCCCATGAAAGCATGGAAATCTGGGCCTAAAATAACAGGATGAACACATCCTCTAACAGATGAAGTTTCAGTGAACACTAGTGTTCTTTCTTCAACATCTAGTTGAAGGAACCATCATTTCTCAGGTGAATTGGGTCAGAACTAAAAATGAATACTGGAATTTTTCTTTTTGGGGGTTTGCACACATTTTCATTTTGTTTAGGGGGGGGGGGCTTCTAAATCTCTGTTATTACTTTATATATAAGAATACGTTGCCAAACCTAATCAAGCTTGATGGGAAATCATAGTAAGTGTCCTAGTTCTGCCTTTTGATGGTTTGTTCCTGATACAATCCTTGTGAGAGGAAGGGTGCTTAGTTTGAAGCAAGAGCTAATGCCTTAGTTTGAGATTTGAACCAATCCCAACCCCAAGAGGGAGGACAAAATGAGCCCCTAAATACAAGTGAACCATAAGGGTTTGCTTGGAAAAAATAAGGAAGAATACAAGGATCAATCTTCAAATCATGATTAGAATATTTGAAGCTACAGTAATGACAGTGGTCAAGAATGGTCCTGAAGCATGGACGCTGTGAAAGATGGGGGAATATTTCTTGAACATTTTCCAGGGGAGTTAATTTAAAGATAGTTATAGTTACCTTTTTGACTGTCCATAAGTCAAACAACAAACTTTATGAAAAAGGTGGTTCTATTCCATGAAAGAAAAGTTTAGATGGCCAGGTCACTTTTTTCTGAGTGAAAGATTATAGATTTTTGATGACTGTTCTCTTTGACCTCTTGTATTAGGTCAAATGAAAAGCAGTTTATCCTTGACCTGAAAAAGGTGGTTCTATTCCCTGAAAGAAAGGTTTAGATGGCCAAGACACTTTTTCTGAGTGAAAGGTTACAGATTTTCGAAGATTATGCTCTTTGACCTCTTATATTGGGCCAAATGAAAAGCAGTTTATCCCTGAACTGCGTTGGAAGGGATCATGAGGGAGGTTTGAAAAGAAAATTTGAACTTCATGGGAGGGGTATAGAGGGGAGCTTTGAATAGATTGAGGGGAAAGGGCTTGTGCAGCTATATTAACCTCAGGTGACTTGAAATTTGAGTGTTTAGCAGTGTTGGATTTGTACCAAACAGCTCTAAAAATGTACTTTTTGGGAAAGGTACCAGACACAAAAAGAATGAGGTGCAAAGCACAACATGCGTAAATTCACAGAAGAATTATGTAGGCAATTCTTTTTTTGAATATTGCTTATGCAAAGCAGCTTATTTACCTCTTCTTTCATTATTTGAGCCGTCACTGATGACACCTCAACAAGCCCTAATAAGCAATCATAGAAATGTTTCAGCTGAGGACAATAAAGCAAGCTACAACGCCCATAGGTTTAACAATAGTTATGTCCGTCAATTCGCAAAGCAAGGTCAAAGCTTTCCTCTTTGAAGTTTCTTTGAGAGAGACTGATCTGCAGCAGGCGCTAATTTTTTTTTACAACAATATTTTGCGTTTTGTCACTACGAAAAATAATTTTACCTGTGACCCTTGAATCAGAGAACACATTTTTCTTGAGGACTGGTAGATGCTCCATAATCCTGAAAGACAGTGTTCTGCAATGAAGCCAATGTGCTTGAGCTCAGCATTTCGACATTCTTCTGCATCATTACACTCCTCTGAAATTCGACGTTGTTTGAGTACAATTGTGATAGGCTGGTCATAGGGTCATGTGCATCGAAATTCTTGATTTGAAATTAATTTTTTGTATATTGAAGAGCTTGGGTCTTTCCTCTAATATGACTTTTATTTAAAACCCGGCGAAGAAACCATGCACCATCCTTCTCATCCTGCTTAATCTATTTCCTTTGAGTTATCTGCACATATGTATTTCTGTCAGATTTTCTAGTCTCTGAGCTGCCTCAGCTGCAGATCCAAGCTTCTCTATGTGGAAAGCTGACATTTTGGTTGAATAGCTAGACTGACAAATCTGCCTGTAATAGCTTTTGTCGAGCTCTTAAAGGTTGCATAGCTATAGTTGCAGCTGTTTCCCATAGGCCCACTACAATCAACACACATTATTGGCTTGATCAAAAGCAACGTATAAATAATTAGTTGAGTAGGCTATACCACTATATAGTTAATCATTAGAAATCAAGGAATTTAAATCAGATTGAATAATATCGACATTCTGACATTCCTTATATCGTGCGTCTATATACATATCTGAATGTTTGAGTTTTGTGTCTTGTTTTTATGCTAAAGTTACTAAGAAGCGTTTTTTTTTTGGGCGGGGGTCTTAGAAAATACGAAAGATTTATACCATTTAAATATAAATTGGCTTTTCCAGGATTGTCTTACCCGTTTTACAGGGCCGTAGACTCCTATCAGAGGGAGATTACCCCCAGCCTAAATTAGCCCTTCAACTCTTGTTTACAATCCTCAACATTTCCAAGTATAAACAGCCTTTATGATAATATTTGTGATTGTATAAATTTTTTTCATGTTAATTACCTTATTATTAATGCAATCCAAATTGTCTATTATTCAATTTGAACAGTTGTACCCTCTGTTGGATTTCGCTAGCTTGCTCGTTGGAAAATGAGCTCATCCCCATCTAGGATTATTTAAATTCTCGCAAATGCCACTTTACGTGTTGAGTTAATCCGGATGAATACGAATCACCAAGTACAGGTTGGATAAAATGCTCAGTATCAATTTGGTCTTTACAGTGTATAATTGTTCGCATTGTTATTTTGATTTTAGTTTCCTTTAGTGTTATTTCAGTTGCATGTGGATTGTTAATTGAGATTTTTTTTACATTTGGTCATTTTTTTTTTGAATTGGCTGCGCAATCACATTTGAGTTCACCATTTTGATTAAAATGAAAATAAATATGAATGAAATAATCTCAGGAATTCAATTCATTTACTAGGGTAGAGTGGGGTCAACAAAGAATTAAATGATCTTTTGTAAGGTGATTAAAAGTTCGAAATTCGCACACACAAAGTCTGTACTCCAGGGTTGGGGATTTTTCTCCAGGCCTGTGGAAAAATCCAACACAAAATTGTTCGATTTTTTCTTATTTAGACCTTTTCGTCAAATATTTTAGTAGGAAAGCATTTGGATCAATCTTACAGCACATTAATCCCTGTCATCCTTGGTATGGTGATGTTCAAACTGGTGTTAAAGTGTGACTTAGATTGCAGCTGAAAGGTTACAGTTTTAGGTTATGGGAGATACCTTTCCCCCCGTCCTCTTCTTCTATATATATTAAGGATACAACGAAAATTTATTATTTAATCGCTGAATCTAAACTATTGTCGGAAATTAATCCTTATTTTTGAACTGTCTTGCAAATATGTGCTGAAACTACATTTGGATTCGTGATCATTGCAGGGATAATACAAGGCCCATATGGAAAGAAGTCTTGGGGAAAATTTCTTTTTTATACAAGCTCGGAATGAAGTTAAAAATTAGAAAGGATAGAAGCCATCAATGCTTACACCAGAGTCTAACTTGCGCTCAAACCCTTACTTCTTTCAAACAGTCCGTGATAACCAACTGTAAGTGAATTCATTAAACTTATGATTAAAATAAAAAAGTCATAGACAAGAAAACATTTGCGCGAATTAAGGAAAATGAAGAAACGCCCCTTAAGACGGTACAGTCTTTGGAAAAATTTGAGCTTCATATTCGGCATATCAAAAAACTTAATTGCGGAAGTTTTATTCTCCCACGTACAAAAATAGGAATTTTGTTGTTTTTTTTTCGGAGAAACTTGATAAAGGGTGCCTTTTTCTTTGCTTGTTGTTTTCTTCCAAGGGTGATCATATCGAATTAATGATCATAAAATTTGAGGAGAGGGCTCATTTGAGCGTACCTTAGAAGTTCCAGCGTTCTCCCTAAATAACAAAAAAAATCCTTGTCTACTGGTGGAAAGTACTCAAATCTGCCATTTTGTGCTATCAATGAAAATATTGGCCCGAACAAGGCCAATATAGGATCAGTTGAAAATTTAAGACGACTACTCGATCAGTTACTTACAAAGTTATATGTACAACACATAAGTTTCAGATTTACCAGATCCTTCTCTTACCCTTCTTCTCCAAAGCATCATAAAATTAAATTAAAACCATCCCAGTAGATTCTCAAACTCATCAACTCTCTCTTTCCTGATTCCCCAATCGGGTTAGTTTTTCCTAAGCTTTTAGTTACTAATGCTTAAAGACTTAATTTTGAAAAGCTTACTGAACTAGAGGTGCTTTCAGAATCAAATATAACACATATTATAGCTTTTACTGAAGTACAGTCCCATGACCCAGGGTCCTTGCGCCTGACCAATCATTCAGAGTTTATTAAACTCCGTCCTTTAGATCACTGACTCGGGAAAAAAAGATGGCGGTGTTTTGTTGTTTATTAAGAGTCACCTTTGCCCAAAGGTTATTCGAGTCCCTAGTTTATCTGAATATGACGAAATCCTCTGGGTAAGTATTAGACCAAAAGTACTCCCTTGTTCATTTATCATTATTGCAGTAGCTGTTTTCTATTACTCCTCAAATCAAGATATTAATTCAAAACGTAAATTCATCCTGTAATTGCAGACAAATGTTGATTTTGTTATTCCTAAGCAGCCCAATGCTGGCTTTTTTTTATGGCACTTAGTATTAACCAAGTGACATATAGCAATCACAAATTCTGTCCGTCTGTCTGTTTGTCGGTCCCGGTTTTGCTACTGTAGGTACTTCCAGGTAAGCTAGGACGATGAAATTGGGCAGGCATATCAGGGACCGGACCAGATTAAATTAGAAATAGTCGTTTTCCCGATTTGATCATATGGGGGGGGGGCTGTTAATTTGGAAAAAGTAGAAAAAATGAAGTATTTTTAACTTACGAACGGTTGATCAGATCTTAATGAAATTTGATGTTTGGAAGGATATCGTGTCTCAGAGCTGTTGTTTTAAATCCCTACTGGATCTGGTGACATTGAGGGGAGTTGGGAGGCGGAAACCTAAAATCTTGGAAAACGCTTAGAGTGGAAGGATCAGGATGAAACTTGGTGGTAAAAATAATCAGAAGTCCTAGATACATGATTGACATAACTGGAACGGATCCGCTCTCTTTGGGGTAGTTGAGGGGGGAGGGTAGATTCTGAAAAATTAGAAAAAATTGATATTTTTAACTTACGAACGGGTGATCGGATCTCAATGAAATTTGATATTTAGAAGGATATCGTGTCTCAAAGCTCTTTTTTTAAACTCGACCGCATCTGGTGACATTAGGGGGAGTTTGGGGGGGGGCTAAAATCATGGAAAAAGCGTAGATTGGAGGGATCGGGATGAAACTTGGTGGGAAAAATAAGCAGAAGTCTTAGATACGTTATTTGTATAATTGGAACGGATCCGCTCTATTGGGGGGGGGGGGGTAATTCAGAAAAATTCGAAAAAATGACGTATTTTTAACTTACGAAGAAGTGATCGGATCTTCTTGAAACTTCAGATTTAGAAGGACCTCCTAACTCAGATCTCTTATTTTAAATCTCAACTGGATCCAGCGTCATTGGGGGGGGCAGTTGGGGGAGACCGGAGATCTTAGAAAATACTTAAAGCAGAGAGATCAGGATGAAACTGGATGGGAAGAATAAAAACCTGTCTAAGATACGTGACTGTCATAACCGGACCGGATCTGCTCTTTTGTGGAGTTGGGGGGGGGGGTGTGGGTAATTTGGAAAAATGAGGTATTTGTAACTTACGAAAGGGTGACCAGATCCTAATGAAATTTGATATTTAGAAGGATCTTGTGCTTTAAAGCTCCGACCAGATCCTGTGACATTGGGGGGAGTTGGAGGGGAAAACCGGAATTCTTGGAAAACGTAAAAATTGTTTTTTTTTTATCTTACGAATAGGTGATCGGATCTTAATGAAATTTGATATTTAGAAGGAATCCATGTCTCACGGCTCTTATTTCAAATCTCGACCAGATTTTTTGACATTGGGGGGAGTTGGAGGGAAAATCTTGGAAAACACTCGGAGTGGAGGAATCGGGATGAAGCTTGGTGGATAGAATAAGAAAATGTCCTTGATACGTGATTGACGTAACCGTACTGGATTTGCTCTCTTTGGGGGAGCTGGGGGGAGGGGTCCAGTGATTTGGCGAGTTTGGTGCTTCTAGATGCGCTGGGACGATGGAAATTGGTTGGCGTGTCAGGGAGCTGCACAAATTGACTTGATAAAGTCGATTTCACAGATTCGACGATCTGGGGGGCTAAAGGGAGAGGAAAAATTAGAAAAAATGAGGTATTTATAACTTACGAGTGGGTGATCGGATTTTAATGAATTTTGATATTTAGAAGGACATCGTGAATCAGAGCTCTTATTGTAAATCCTGACCGGCATTAAGCCTCTGATTCTCCTTTCAGCTCAATCTATTGATTCTTTGAATTTTTTTAGAACTCATACCATATGAGCTCTTGGCTCTTAGCTCTTCTTGCCTCGTCACAAGTGCCATATGAGCTCTTAGCTCTTGTTTTTAGTTGGTGATTCCAGCGACCTTAAAATGGATTCTTTTTGTTCCTCATTTATACCAAACCAAACTACATCTGCTAAATCAAACTAGATCTAAATAAATACTAGGTACACCAATTTGCAAAAGTTCAAACCCTTTATTGCAACTAGCAAAAGTTGCAAACCACTCAAAGCTGAAGATGATTGTAGCCTAACCGCCGATTATTACTTACATGTCCCCTACATGGTTTGATGAAACGAAAGCTTGACTGTATAACTTTAGATAGTTCTCTCGGATATAGGCTATAAAACTCCAATTCACTTCACACACTATAGGCTCTGGCTTAAGGGCAAGCAAAGGCCATCCTTTTTGGCCCCGGGCAAGAGTTCTACGGAGCTTTCCAAAATGCAAAGTCATATTCATCAATCCAGCGTAAGGTCCACACTTTCCGTAAAAACTGCAGATGTTAGACCCTTACAACTTTCTAGGAATAAGGTGAAATTGGGGTGCTAGGAAAAAAAAGTGTTCCTCTTGAAATACAATTTTTAAAATGCCAACAACTCGGAGAAATACCTCTCTCGATTTTATTTTAACATCAAGAGGTATATAGGATATACCATTTTCTCTTATTAGTGCCTTCGTGACTTCCTTTCTAAGCCCTTGTCTTTCCTGTTTGACGAGATTACAGAGTTTGGGCGAATTTCAACAATTTATTGGTTCGAAGGCGTTCGTCCTATTACTCTTACTCTTATTTTCTTGAAACTTTATGAAGGATTCCTTTCAGATTGGCTAAAAGTAAAATCCTACTTCCTACGGACCTGAGGCAAACGGGAACCTAAAATCCACTTCTACTTTCCTTGTTTCTCTTTTCGACCACATCGGGAAAATCTTCGAAAATTCCTAAATCCTGGCTAAGCTTAATTTCTGTTGACCTTCAGAAAGCATTTCACCTTGTTCACCACAATATTTCAATTGAGAAACTTGTCACGAGTTCAATATTGATCCTTTACTGGTGAAATTGGTTGCCTCCTTCTTAAGAAATAGAACTCAGGTTTTCAACTACCAGAATCATTATTCAAATCTTCTCCATCATTATTCAATCATTATTAAAATCCTCTCCCTGTCCACAATGGCATACCCCAAGGTATTCTTGTAGGTCCCCTCCTTTTCTCAGTCGTGATTAACAGGCTCATGAAGGAGTTTCCTGACCGATGAAGATTTGTTGATGACCTAACGGTTGTTGAAATTTGCATCAGAAATTTAATAAGTGACCCTATGAGTATCCTCGAAGAAATTGGAGATGAGGCCTTGGACTTAGACATGACAGTAAACCTTTCTACATCTATGATAATGCCGATTTGTTTCCTCAAATCCTCGCACTGTTTCCTTAATCTTATCCCTCCTGACATCTCAGTGTCTTCGTTTAAACCACTTGGCGTCAGAATTTCTTCAAATTTAAAGTGGGATATCCACGTTAAAGACATCTTCCATAGAGCTAGTGTGTCTATAGCCTTCCTTAAGCTCCCAAATAATTTTAGCATCCCCCTCTCTCACTCCTTAAGGATTTACAAGTCTTTTATCCACCCGCATCTCGAATATGCTTGTCCAGTATGGTACCCTGGAATTTCTCGCGAAGAATCGGAATCGGAAAATTGAAACAATCCAAAAAAGAGCCTTGCGAATAATTTTCAAAGAAGGCAAAGTGCCATACTCTTTGCTCCTAAAAAAAGCTATTTTCTTTTTCGTTGTTGTTTTTTGAATTGTTTCCAGTTTTAGCGGAATCATGTGATTTGGCGACTTCGAAGTCCGAATTCGGCCCTTTTCACAAAAAGAAATAATCTGCTGAAAATTGGTTCTTTTCTTTCGTTGCAGTGCCATGGAATGCTATTGTCCTCTTCCCTGCAAAGGTGGCTTGAAAAAAATAGTGCAATATGTTATGTCTTGATTAAATGTGCTCCGATTATTGTTTTTTTTAATTGCGTTTTTAAGTTTGATTTGATTTTTACCAAAGCTGGTATTTAAGCGTGTCTTAGCTTGCTCATTGCACCTCTAAGCTTAATATTGCAGCAATACGCTCAAAATCAAAACCTGATAACGATAGGTGCACACGGGTCTGAGCCCTAGGAGAGAAATGGGACAAAATAGTGTTTTTCATCTATGAGGTGGGGGTCAAAATCTTCTGAATTTTAGTTTTGCCTTTAATTTCTAGTTTGCCTAGAACGGGAGGACGGTCAGTCAGAAAAAATCCAGGTTGAGGTTGGTCAATGGACTAATCAAACAGTGAAACCCCTTTCTCAATTAATAATTGCATAGGAATGGTTGAACCACATTTTTGATGGTTTAAAGCTCCTTTTTGAGCCATACAATTTATAAAAATTGTTTTGATAGGGTATTGTTGAAGAAGCATCAAAAATGGAGGAAGTTAAAGATTCACCTACTGAAGGACATGCAGTTCAAATTGTAAGAGTAAGCGAAGATCATACATTTAGCCTGGATGAAGAAGCTTTGGCTGAGGTACTCAATCAGGAGTATTGTAGAGACAAACCCCTCGCAATCATTTCCGTAGCTGGAGCATTCAGAAAAGGAAAGTCATTTCTTTTGGATTTCATGCTGCGATATCTGAAAAGACAGGCATGTTTTTTCTTCTTGTACTGAGTAGCTTAACTGTTTCTGAATGTTTAAACAGCTATTTTAGATATATTGCCTTTTTTCTTTTTTTTTTTTTTTTTTTTTTTTTTTTTTTTTTTTTTTTTTTTTTTTTTTTTGCAGAATCAGGAAGACAGTGGAAAATATTGAAGGATTCATTTTATTTTCAAAAAGCTTTAGTCAGTTTTATAAACAATATCAGAGAAAACTGAGTATTTCTTCAACAGTGTAATATCAACTAACTCGTGGGGGACCAATTATTTAGCCACAATTGCCAGGCACCCATTTGGAATTTGGTTGACTCTGGCTAAGCTTGCAGAATCCAACAAATGACCTCCATCCTAAACCAAATGATCAACGGCAACAGGACTTGAATCTGTCCTGGAGAACATAGGATTGCAAGTCTAGCGTGCCAATTACTGAGCTAAAACGACTTTTTAAACAAGTTTACCTTATAAACAACAATATGCAATATCAATCTTAGTTACATTATTTACCTGGTTCAGGAGAGCCCATACCCCAGGGATTCTGTACTGCCTTCATCCTACTTAGACTACTAACTACCCTATCGTATTCAATAGTCTAAAATACCCTAATGAATGATTTGAGCAACATAAAAAACTGTTTTTAATGGTATAGTTACCTATCAGTGCTTCCTCTCCGAATTTCCGGGGTTTCCATGAATTCTTCAGAAACAAACTTAGGTTCTCCGATATCTCCCCAGAAATTAATTTTTTAAACAAACGAATGTTAACAAAAAAATCGTCAATTTTTGTTAAAATTAGTTTTCGGGGTAATTTCAAAGAAGCTATTTTTTTTTGTCAGAGGAATATGAGGAAACCCTGGAAAATCCGGGGGTAGCAGAGGCAATGTTCCCCCTAGTCTTCATATTATGAAAAGGCTTCTTCATGTTAAGGCTGCCACAAAGTCACTGACGTCTCTTTTTTTTTTACTTTGGTTTGAAGTCGATCTCTCGAAGACTATTAAAAGCTATGAGTAGACGATTTTTTTTTATATTTTGTTCTAAATTCAGATTCTTTGGAATAAATATTTGCTTGTTTAAGAAAAGAAATTTCGTTAAAGGCTACATCATCACTGACTTCATGAGATGAAGATGATAGTTGTGGCTGCAGCAATGGTTATAACCTAGGAGATAAAAAACTAAAACTTACTATGGTTTTAGCCAATTTTAACTAATGATCGAAAATTTATTTATATGAAAACTGTCTTATGAGAAGAATTCCTCAGTTACCACTGTTTCAGTGGTTATAATCCTTATCCAGATTCACTTGAATAATAATTTTAGTTACAGAAGCAAGTTTTTGGAAATCCCAAAAAAGAGCCTAAAAAACCCCAAATTTGAAGTAGATCGAAATGAAACTAACTATAAAAATTGTCATTGTTGAAAACCCTTGATTGGAAGTTTACAATTCTCTATCGCAGTAAGACATGTTCTGAAGGAGACTCTCAGTAGAGAAAACTCGAACTTGTTGAGAACAACTCTCGTTTAAATAGTCTAGCAGTCGCTCTATTTCACTCAGTTCTATCGATTTAATACTTAAATAAACTTTTCCTTTTTACATTTATATATTCAAGAGGCTTTCTGGACTTTTTTTTAGATTTCAAGGTCTTTTTGCTGTACAGAATGTCTTAGATTTAGTGCATTATCGATTTGCCAGTTGCTTAACTTGAAATTTGTTTCACTGTCCATCTGGCTTTTTTCCGACAGTCACTATGAAATAACGTTTTTTTTTTTCATTTTTTACAGAGCGAAAGAGAGAGACCGTTATGTGAACTGTAAAGATATTACAAAATAAACAACCGATGGGCTAAAGTTTTTATTTATCATTTCCGCCGTCCCTCTTGTTGCAAACATTTTTTCTTCACATATTAATTTGGCAAGAAATTTGAAAATGGGACCTTCAAATGTAATAATAGTATTACGGTCCTGTGGTGGCGCAGTGGATTTGACCTTAGCTTGGTAATACGGGACCCAGAGATCGAATCATGCTTCATGAATGCACTGCAGGGCCGACGCTGGGACCTTAGTAGTCAAGAAGCGTCGTTAATTCTTAAATAATAATAGTATTACGTCCTATGGTGGCGCAGTGGATTTGACCTTAGCTTCGTAATACGGGACCCGGAGATTAAATCCAGATGTAGCACCACACTGGAAGCCGACGCAGGGATCTTAGTAGTCAAGAATCATCGTTAATCTGACTACTTTACTTTTTATAACAGTATTTTGAGCTTCAATCAAGCATAAAATGCAGTTAAAAACTGTAGTACAAAATTCTTCTTTAAATATTTTAGGCGTTCATTTTTTTTGCTCTCAAAACCTACCAACAATTTTTGCTAATATCGCCTCTAATTGCTGAGGATTTTCATTTATAACAATTTGCAACAGTTATCTGTTATCCTCTGGAAACACAACTCTTGTTAACATATTGTGCTAGGACAGTAGAAATAGGACTGATAATAAAAAGGAGAAAATTAATGGAAAACATATATTTGACTTCTTATTTCTTCTGAATACCATTTTTTTTTTAATTAAAAAAGAAACATATTGAGGACACTATTACTTAACTTCCTATCATAGGCAGCGCAATAGCGCTGCCTAAGTAAAGAACAATGTTGGCACAATGTATTATTTATTTATTTATTATTATTTTTTTTGGTCTTAGACAAGGGCACTTCGTCTCAAGATAGTTGTCGTAGAAACTTGAATAAGGGCTCATTCGACTGGAAATTGAAATGACTAGTGCCTTTTTTGATAGTCAAAAGTTATGGGAGGGTAACTAAACCCTTTCCCATGCTCACCCTTTTCCCAAGCAGATCTAATCAAAATTTGGAGATAGCCATTTTGTTCAACATAGTTTAAGATCCAGAAATTATGTCTTTGAAGATGACAGCCCCCCAGCCCTCAGAAAAAGGGTTGTAAGCTATGCCCCGTTCTAGTGCCCTTTTTAGGTATCAAAAGGATCAGAGCACAGCTACTCCCCCCCCCCCCCACATACAGGAACGTCATGTTTTCCTGAGATGTATCATTGGATTGAAATATTAAAGGGATTGGTATTCTGAAGTTATGGTACCCTCTTTAAGAATCAAAGTGATCTGAGCACAGCTACCCCCCCCCCCCTCTTAACACGTCTTGTTTTCCCAAAATACATCGGACCAAAGATTTTGAGACAGTCATTTTATTCAAAATAGTCCAAAAATCATAGAACAAGGCTTTTAGGGTTGATACAAACCACTAGAGCCGTGGGGCATTTAAGGTTTTCATGGAAGGGATGATTGTTTAAATTTAAAATAGGCTCATTTGGTTGAAAATTGGAAGTTCTAGTTCCTTTTTAAGCGTCAAAAGTGATGGAGGGCATTTAGCCCCCTTCCCCAACAACCTCATTTTTTACAAAATGCACCTGATTGAAATTATGAGATAGTGATTTTGTTCAAGATGGTCTAAAGACCATATAACATTGCCTCTAAGATTGACACAACCCCCAGCGCCCTGGGGATAGAGTTGTAAGTTATACCATGAGAGCATATAAGGTTTTTATGGAATAGGCGGTCGTATAAATTTTAGATGGGGCTCGTTTGATTTAAAGTTGGAAGTTATAGTGCCCTTTTTAAGAGTCAAAGTGTTAGGACAATCAACCCCCCCCCTCCACGCTCATCATTTCCGTTAATACCTCCAATCAAAATTTGGAGGTAGCGATTTTGTTCATCGTAGTTGAAGGGTCCGGAAATTATGTCTGTGGTGAAGACCAATCCTCCTCCCCCCTACAGCTCTCAGGGTAAGGGTTGTAACTTATACCCCAGGGGCATACAAGGTTCTTATAGAAAGGCTGGTCGAATATGCTTTGGAGGGGACTCATTGGATAGGTAATCTGAAGTTCTAGTGCTCGTTCTAAGAGTCGAAGTGACCAGAGCGCAGCTGCTCCGCTCCCCAACACAAAAGCACGTCGTGTTTTCCCGAGATGCATCCAATAGATATTTTGAGCCAGGCCTTTTATTCAAAATAGTCCAAAGATCATAGAAGATGGCTTTTGTGGTTTATACAAGCCATCAGAGCCTAAGGGCGAGGCTTGTAAGTTATGCCCGTGGGAAGTTTCAGGTTTTTATGAAAAGGATGGTTGTGTAAAATTTAGAGGTGGCTCATTTGGTTGAAATTGAAAGTTCTCGCTCCTTTTTAAGAGTCAATAGTGGTAGAGGTCAACTAGGCTCCCCTCAACTACCCCTATTTTCACCAAATGTATCTGGTTGAACTTGTGCGATGACAATTTTGTTAAAAATAATCCAAAGAACATAGATCCTCCAATGTTGGAACAGAGGCTTGGAGCAGGGGCTTTAAGTTATGACCTGGAGGCATATAAGGTTCTTATGGAATGAGTGGTCGTATTACATTCAGACGGATCCCATTTGATTTCTAATTGGAAGTTATAGTGCCCTTTTTCAGATTCAATGTGATTTGAGAGAACCCCCTCCCCACGCCCATCAATCTCCTTAACAAAAATCCAAGCAAAGTTTTGAGGCATCAGTTTTTTAAGCATAATTGAAAAGCACAGTAATTATGTGTTTGGGGATGTCAACCCCCCTTCCTCGAGGCCTCAGGACAAGGGCTGCAAGTTATGCAATTTGTTCATTGTTCACATATAGTACATGTTATTGAGAAGAGGTATGCGTGTTTGGCTTCTACTTCTCCAAAATACGAAGGGCATTAAGTTGAGTCTTTCAGGAAATATAGAGGAGAGTTTTGAACTACAGCATAACATGTTATGTGTATATGGTTTGTAAAATGGGTGTCCCTCAGGAATGACCGATTATATTAATTTTGAGTTTTCAGGAAACGATAAGGGAGATGAT
The DNA here is from genome assembly GCF_032884065.1 of Artemia franciscana. Taxonomy (NCBI): domain Eukaryota; kingdom Metazoa; phylum Arthropoda; class Branchiopoda; order Anostraca; family Artemiidae; genus Artemia; species Artemia franciscana. The sequence continues at coordinate 12,949,339 of NC_088867.1, read as the reverse complement.
CAATTGACCAAAAAGACAATATTTACACGCTACTACTACTACTTCTACTGCTACCATAAGTAATGTTACTGCTACCATTACTATAGCTAAAACTGATACTTTTGTAGCGAGTACTACTAAGGCTGATGGTATTGAAAAAAATATATAAGAAAACCTTAAGGCGAAACTTGAGCTAAATCTAAAGATACTATGTGCATACAAATTGTGGGTGTATCAGCAATATTTTGGAACGACTTGTCAACCGAAGAGGAAACTTCAGTGGCATCATGAATGGGATGTTCAGTTGACCAAAATGTAAAATGTACCTGTTACTATGGCTATTAATACTGATGCTACTACTGTTACTACTAATCAATTATACACTGTTACTCCTACTACTGTTCCTACTACTACTACTACCACTTTGTGATAATAATATAATTAAGACTACACGTATAAAGGTGAAAATTTTACAGAATATTGAGGAGGAATTTTAACTAAATCAAAACACACTGTGCACATGTAGATTGCCAAAAGGGCATATCTCAAGAATTGATTACAGTATTAAGTTGAATCTTTTGGATAATACCTAAAGGGGAAGATCAATTGACAAAGAGGTAATATATGCGTTTCACTACTGACACTAATATCACTGCTACTTTTACTAATACTACTAAATTACTTCAACTGCTAGTGCAACTGCAACAACTTACGCTAAAGTTCTACTCTTTGCCCCAACTTTACTTTTTAAAACGATAAAAACTTTAGCGTAAGAGTGAGACGTTGAGGAAGGGACAGCACCTTTCACATACACTATAATTTCTGTTCGTTTTGAGTTTTAATGTCGCTCCTTACTTTCAATTAAAAACTTTTTTTTGTATTTAATTTATGAACGTTTTTGAATTAAAGCAGGTTTTGAATGTGGCTCACTGTGCATGAATAATTAAAATGAAATTTGCATATTAATTTTAGTTTTTTAAACTAATTATACCTTTATAGTAACCTAGGTTTGATTTTTGTTTCAGTTGTTTAAGAATGACTCCTGAATCACAAAGGCTATTTAATTAGAATAATAACCTCTTTTGAAAGTTATAAAAGAAACTTTAGCGTAAGAGCGAGCTATGGGGAGAGCAATCCATCTCATATACGTAATGTTTTCGGTTTGTTTTAAACGTTAATGTTGCTTCTTTCTTTCAGTTGAAAAAACCTGTTTTATTTTAATTGCTGATCGTCTTTTCAGTAATGTCGGGAAATCCAGCTCCTCCTACATGGAAAATTCCCTTCCCCCACGAGAAACTTCTCTATGGAAAGATGCTTCCACGTAATTCAACTTAGCGATGTTTGCGGAACTAATTTTATAAGACATGGTAATAAAATGGCCAAAGAGGTCGAACTATTTTTATGAAAATAAAAGTCATAAGTTGAGCAATTCTCAAATGACTGAAATGAAGGAAAGAAAAAATCTTTAAAAGATAAACGTACTAATTTACCTTTGTTTTATTTAATATTATTCCTTACTTTCAGTTGGAAAAAAATTTCCGACCGAACTTATAATATCTTTGGTTTATTTTCACATAAAAATCATACTTATGAAGCTGCTTAAGGTAAAATTAAATGCTAAGATTGCCCGGAAAATAACACAAACAAATTATTGCTTAAGTCGGCCATTATTTCAGAAAATTCTAACTTTAGCGTAAAGAGCAAGGTATTGACGAGGGGGTGAACTTACTCATATACGTAATATAAGGGGGTTCGCCCCATTGTCAATATCTCGCTCTTTACGCTAAAGTTTGAATGTTCTTTCAATTCTTTAAGAATGACCCCTGATACACAAAGGCCATTTAATTAGAATAAATAGCTCTTTTGAAATTACTAAAAATACTTTAGAGTAAACAGCGAGGTATTCTCGAGGGGATAAACCCCCTCATATATGTAATAATTTCTGTTCGTTTTAAGTTTTAATGTTGCTCCTTACTTTCAGTTGAAAAACTTGTTTTTTAATTTAATTTCTGATCGTTTTTTAAGTAATGCTGAGATATCCAGCGCCCCCTTCATAGAAATTATCTTACCCCATGAAAAATTTCTCTATGGAAAGACCCTCCCACGTAACCCAATTCCCCGTCCCCCGCCAGAAAAAAATACCCTTTGAAAACGTCTGTATACTTACCAATAACAAATTCTGTATGTAAACGATGGGCAAAGTTCATAACCTTCAGCCCTTCCCCCGGGGACTGTGGGGGATTAAGTCGTCATCAAAGGCATAGTTATTAGATATTTCGACTATGCTGAACAAAATGGATATCTCTAAATTTTGATCCGGTGACTTTGGTAAAAAATGAGCGTGGGAGGGAACCTAGCTGCCCTTCAATTTTTTGGTCACTTAAAAAGGGCACTAGACCTTTTTTCCATTCAAATGATCCCTCTCGTGACGTTCTTGGACCACTTGGTCGATAGTTTAAGTTCAAGTTTTTATTTCAACATTCACAAATAAATAAATAAAATACAACACTTCCGTGCTGGGGAATACCTATGAGGGTTTGTATTCGCGCGAAAGTCCACATATCTACGAAAGTAAAACAGTTCAAAATAGGGATGATACCTTTTTATTGACAGTGAATAGATATAAAATTATTTAACTGGATATTTCGAACACATATACAGTGTTCATCATCAGCAGTAAAGCTAAGTTATGGGGTGGAGGAATTAAAAAGTTTTTTAGAACATCTTAATTTTTTGGGGAGGGGATTTAAAATTTACAATAGAATTAGAAGAGGATCATAAACTTCCTTTTCTGGATTTCTTTCTTTTAAAAAATGAAAATAGTCTGGATTTTAAGATTTACAGAAAATCTACTAACAATAACAGATTTTTGTCGTTTTTCTCCGGTCATGCTCGCCAAGTAAAAATTGGTTTAATCATATCTTTAACTGACCGCATTTTTAGAATTTGTTCTCCAAAATTCATTGAGGAGGAATTATCGTTGTTAAAAGAGATTTTAATAAGTAACCATTATCCGGGTTGGTTAATTGACCAGACTTTTTCGAAAAGAAGGAAAAAATTTCTAGAATGTTCTGACGATATTCTGGAAACAACAGAAAAGAAAGATATTTTTTGTTCTCTACCATATGTTCCAGGTTTGAGTGAAAACCTTAAAAGAATTTTACAAAATAATGGTTTAAAGGTAGCTTTAAGAGGTAGTAATACTTTGGCTAGTTTTTTAAATTCTGGAAAGGATCGGACTTCCGTAGAGCAACTGTGGGACGTACTAACCAGAATTTAAAAACAAGATTGCTACAACATCATAATTCTATTTCATCGTCTTTAAAGCAAAATACCAAACCTGAAGATTTCACGTCAGCCCTCTCGGAGCACATCTTTAATTTTCCAAATCATTTTATTTTGTTTGAAAATGTTTCGTTGATTTCTAGGGACCAAGGTTTAAAGCAAACTTCCAGGGAAACAATCGAAATTAAAAAGAATAATTAGAGAGAATAATTCCATAAACAGAGATACAAGCGAATTTGGACTGAACTCAATTTATGATAATTTACTGAGGACAAATAAAGTAAATATCACCTCACCTAAGAGCTATGACCTCTGTCCACGTAAAATGTCAGATGATTCTAATGAACAGGAACCAAAAAGGTCAAAGAGATTTGCCTCGGATGTTGCATTGAAAAAAATAAGAGCAATAAACTATGTGTAATTAGTTTATTAGGTATAAATTTTGTTTATTTTTATTCATGTTTTTTAGTTTTACTGCTGATGATGAACACTGTATATGTGTTCGAAATATCCAGTTAAATAATTTTATATCTATTCACTGTCAATAAAAAGGTATCATCCCTATTTTGAACTGTTTTACTTTCGTCATGGAAAGGCAGTGTGGTCTTCGAAGTTATCCACTTATCTACCTACCTATAATAACCAACCCAATCTCTCTTACTCATTAATACACAACTCTCCCTCCCCCCTTTCATTCCTCCCAACCCCACCTTACCCTCCTGCCCACCCATACCTCCCTAGCCCACCCATACTTCCTTAGCCCACCCTTACCTCCCTAGCCCCGCCCTTACCTCCCGAACCCACCCTTCTTCACCTAATCACCCTACCACTCACAGTAAAATTCAACATTTATCCCCCAAAAAATAATCTTTTAATTTATTTTTAAACTGAGGTACGTGTTCCGCCACCCTAATGCTCACTGGTAGTTCATTCCATACACTTGGACCCAGGTGTTTCATTGAGAATGAAGATCGGGGTACCATGACGTAAATCCACAACGATATCACTACTATGCCTTGTTCCATAATTATGCAGATCACTATTTGTTTGTTAAAAACTCTTAAAGACATCCGGGGCTAGGCCGTTCATACACTGAAACACAAATACAGCAGCCTGGTAATCTCTTATCTGACCGACATTAAGGAGCTTCAGCGACGTAAAGCAAGCACAGGTGTCATGCACATCCTGGACATATCTACCTATTGTTCTAACAGCTTTATTTTGTAGAATTTGCACTCTTCAATAGTTGGATAAGAAGTTGCTGCTCAATAGGAGGCAGCCGTAGGAGATATGGATAAACCAACGAATAATATATAGTTAGAAGTATCCTCTGTGGGAGAAAGTGCTGCAGACGCCGAAGTATGCCAACCTCACAGGCAATTTTTGACGAAATAGCGTCACTCTGACATCTCCATGACAGGTGGTGATCCAAATAAAAACCAAGATAGCGGAGATGATCAACTTGCTGAATTGGTTTACCACATAAAGTTACGAGTCCATACACATCCAGTGGTGTACCAACTCTTCAGAACATCATTAAAATGTCTTGCGCACATTTACGCACAGTAGACTTAATGAGGTAAAGACCTCTAGCCTTTCCAATGCAAGATTCGCTTTTCTCACCAGCTCCTCCACAGATGAGGCAAACACACTTAAAACGGTATCATCAGCAAGCGAGAAAGACATCTTTCAGGTAAAAACGCATGAGATCAACATAGATAAGGTAAAAAAACGATGCGATCAACCTTGGGAAAAAACAAATAAAAACGCATCCTTGATATCTCTTCTGGCGAAAAATAAAAAATTCCACATTTTGTCGATAGGAACTTGAAACCTCTATAGTAAGGTTCTCTGATACGCTGAATTTGATGGTGTGATTTTCATTAAGATTCTATGATTATTTTTTTTGTGGTGTTTTATCCTTTTTCCGAAAATAAGGCAAATTTTCTGAGGCTCATTACTTTTTATGAGTAGGACTAAACTTGATGAAACTTAAGCATAAAAATCCGATTCTTTTGATGCATCTATTGGCATCAAAATTCCATTTTTTGTAGTTTTTGTTGCTATTGAACCGGGTCGCTCCGCAAAAACGGTTCGTTACCACGAACTGTTTGATTATGTACGACCAATGTTTACGAAAAGGTGAATCTAGTGGATGACAACTTCATTGAAACTATAGAGGAATTACTGTTCAAAAAAATTAATATTAGGATTAATGAAAATGATAAAAACTTCCCTTTCTTGTAGTGGACTGTAAAATTTCATAAAACTCCCTCTAAATCACGGTTTATTGCTGAAGGGGGAGCTTCAATTAAACGAAAAAAACTATACTCATGCAAATATTTTAAGGCCATATAAACAATATCGTAAGCAGCGCTGCTGTATCCTAGCAAGTATTATCATCGATACTTTAGAGGCGCTAATTTGGTTGGAAGTTCAAAGTTCTAGCACCCTTTTAAGTGTCAAAAGTGATTCAAAATTTAAGATAGCTATTACAGTGTTCGGACTCGCCTATAAATTCCAATAAATTCCTATATTTTAATGCACTCCTATAAAATGCCTATATTTTGGCTAAAATTCTATTATTCCTATATTTTCGGCTGAAGAGCACTAAGAACATTGCTCATGATTTGCAATTTTCTGTCTTTTGGTGTAGATTGATAATTAATTACAGCTGTTTTGACTTAGTAGCCTATGTTTTGTTTTTTGTCATGTTGGGCCTGTCCGAAATGAGCAAAGATCAGTATATAGGCTAGCAGTCTCTGCTTAATGAGACTGGAGTTCTTGCGACTTACGTTTTTCCTGGCTGAACGCTGGCTGGCTGATGTGAATTATGCCCAGTTACTCAAATGGGCTATTCTAAGATAGTTGCTAATCGAATGAAGTATAGTAGACGTGCACTGGGTAGGCTATATGCTACATTCTGTGATCAATCTGTCCTTTATCTATCTGGTCTTTATCCCCTTCTAAAGAAAAATGATGTTAATCAGATTCGGACTTTTTATTTCAGATATTGTAAACTTTTACTTTATCTCCCCCCTTGGTATAGCAATGGTAAGATAATTCGTAAGTTTGATGTCCCTGATATAAGTGCAAAGTTGGCCCTCCTGCATGGAAGATTGTTGGAATCAGCTTTTTATCGTTTATCGTCTCATCAACCTTTGGTCCGTCTGTTCGGTTAATCTCATTGTAGCATAGTGTTTTTATGGCACTTGGTATTAACCAAGTGACATATAGCAATCGCAAATTCTGTCGGTCTGTCGGTCCTGGTTTTGCTACTTTAGGCACTTCCAGGTAAGCTAGGACGATGAAATTTGGCAGGCGTATCAGGAACTGGACCAGATTAAATTAGAAATAGTCATTTTCCCGATTTGACCATCTGGGGGGAGTGGGGGGCCCGTTAATTCAGAAAAAAAAATAGAAAAATTAAGTATTTTTAACTTACCAACGGTTGATCAGATCTTAATGGAATTTGATGTTTGGAAGGATATCGTGTCTCAGAGCTGTTATTTTAAATCGCGACTGGATTTGGTGACATTGGGGGAGTTTGGAGGGGGAAACCTAAAATCATGGAAAACGCTTAGATTGGAGGGATTGGGCTGGAACATGGTGGGAAAAATAAGTACAAGTCCTAGATACATGATTGACATAACCAGAACGGATCCGCTCTCTTTGGGGTAGTTTGGGGGGGGGGGTTGATTCTGAAAAATTAGAAAAATGAGGTATTTTTAACTTACGAACGGGTGATTGGATCTCAATGAAATTTGATATTTAGAAGGATATCGGATCTTAAAGCTCTTATTTTAAATCCCGACCGGATCTGGTGACATTGGGGGAATTTTTTGGGGGGGGGACCTAAAATCATGGAAAACGCTTAGATTGGAGGGATCGGGATGAAACTTGGTAATTTATTTGACCAGGCATCCCACGCCATCTACCACAGATCTGATCCCGATGACTTCCGAATCCTATAATTGGCCTATATTTGGGCCCGGGAAATCCTATAAAAATAGGACAGAGCCTATAATTTGAAACGAACCGACCTGTCTGAACCCTGCTATTATGTAACTCTAACGGTCTTGTTACTGTATCTCTAAGGCTATTGCATAGGTCATACCCCCACAGTTGTGCAATTAATCCATAATGTTTTAAGAACTAAATTTCGCCTTAAGACTAAAATAAAAATATACCGTGTTAATGTTAATTGCCATTAAGGCATCTCAGACTTTCGAGATTTTATGTTCGAACTTTTGGGGTTATTGCTACTTCTACTCTTAAAATTTAACCAAATCAAAAGAGTCTAAGTGTATCCAAGCTGTCAAAGAGCATAAATAGATTTTTTGCGAATGGCATCAAGTTTTCTATCTCAGGTCTAAAATTAAATAAAACTAAATTAAACACTACTATTTATGTCCAGATCTTTAAAAAGGTGTATATTGTTAAAAATTGCTGAAAAATTTCCTCCAGCATACAAATAGAAGGCGAAACTACAAATTGTTAAAGAAAAATCGAAAAGATTTAAACTTTTATTTCCTTTTTCAAAAAAACTTAAATGTTTTCACTTTTATAACTTGAATAAATAAAATATTACTAACATTTTAATAAATATCAGTATATAAATACTTAACTGACAATGTGCATTCATTTGTATCTTTTTCATTAAAGTGCAAATTATGTTCTCGCCTTGGGAGATCATAGAGGTTTTGAGCCCTGCTCATGTTAATGTCTGCTCATTTTGAATTTAAACCGGCTATAATTTGTAGTTTCTGTTCTTTTGGGTTTTATTTATTTATCGATGCTGTCTTGTGGTAGTTTTATGCTTAGTAGATTATTTCATGATATTTTTGCTCATTTTTGGTTTAATCAAGTTATTTACTTTTCTTTGAAAAGCTTATTTTGTGGAAATAGGTTTTTAATTAATTTCATCTTTATGCCAAGGTGACATAAAGAATAATTTACAGATCCTTTTGAAAGGATAATTTACAGAACCTTTACTGTACGAATATTCTAGGAACTGCTTTAAAATCTCAACATAAATGATTTATGTAAATGAATGTTGTGTTTTTTACTTTTAAGGACTCTTTTTTTACGTCATTAAACAGAAAGGTGAATATTTTAGCTATTGAATAAAGTGGTTTAAAAATTTTTTGACTGCAAGGATTTTGTTGTTGTTCTGGATTATGCAATTGACAAAAGAAGAGAGAAAAAAGAAACTGTTACAGATCATTTTTTGCATAAATTTGTTTACTAGAAACGATTTTTTTTTAGTCTCAAGAATTCTTTTTTTCACGTCATTAAATACTGATACATCAGTACTACCCTAGCAAAATCTTTGACCCTATTTATCGCTAGTTCCTAGGCTGTGCTCTTTTCATCTGTTGAGCATTTGTTTAAAGGCGCCAGCAACTTACTTTGATGAAACAACTCGGACAGCTAATCAACGAATTCAATCAATTTATTTACAAAAAGGGTACCTTAGCTCTGTATCTTTCTTATGTTTTATGTTTCTACCTGTATATATTTATTTTATATATATTTAGGGACGCGAAGGATGGCTAGGTCCAGAAGATGCTCCCCTAACAGGATTCAAGTGGCGTGGAGGCTGTGAACGTGAAACGACTGGAATTATGGTCTGGTCGGAAGTATTCATGGTTGACACCCCAGGAGGGGAGGTAATTTTTATTTTTTTTATAATTCAAGACCTGTACTTGTGTGCACCCTTAACATCTCCTTTTTTCTCCTTGCAAGCAGATTGGCCGCACCATGCTTACGGCGCTGGACATGGGGATTTTCACTTTAGGGACACCGCTTTTGAGGCTAATTGGTCGAGCGGTGTTTATAACCGTACTGAGCATTTTTCTGGCATCACTAACGATCCCAAGCTAATGCCACTTATGAAATCTGAGTTGTTCCAATTAAAATCGGACTGATGCGCATTCTTTCAAAGTCAGACATGGCCCTGAGCATGATCCAGTTAATCACGAACATAAAAATACGAGGGGAAAATGCGTCCTTGTCTTACCCAATGCTTTAATGAATGCACGATTTGCCTGGATCCAATTAAAAAATTTCATTAAAAAAACACACAGACTTTTATCAATCTTATCATCTACTTGGTACCCCATCTTCATCCATAGCAACCCATATTACCTTTTATATATTTATAATTTTTAACGAACTTGGTTAGATACCAGGTTTAAATAATGAATAATTTGTTCATTGTGTCAATTTAATTTTGCATTCTTTTGCTAGTTTTAAGTATAGCGTGGTTTTTAAACTTCTGTTTATGGTTTTGCTTTGTTTTGTTTGTTGACCCTGAAACTCGAATTTGAGTTTTCGTGGCTTCTGATAGCGAATTTTTAAAGGAGACATTTTTTATGTTGCATTTGGCTGAAATTTCTATTTTACAAGATTATCATATTTATTTGTTCACGCTTTTAGTAAAATGTATTTGACTCTTCTTGAATTACTAAAGTTAAAAGCAATGACATCTAAAGTGATTGAGCAAATAGCTTTTTAATTGTGTTGCAAGAGCAACACTTTGGTTTTCTCCCGTTTTTTTTATGCCGCCGATGCCGGCTTATTCCTGGAAACTGGTAAGGGTCTAACCTGTGTGGTTCTTATGGAAAGTGTGGACCCCAGGCCAGATTGATGAATATGGCATTACATTTTGAACGAGCCAGACGTTTCCACGAGCCAGAGCCTATGGTGTGCGAAGTGAAGCTGAGTTATGTAGCCTATGTCAGAGAGGAGTATCTGAAGTTGTGCAGCCAAGCTTTCGTTTCATCAAATCATGTTTCTGCTTTCGAGTGGAAAGCTCCGTTCTAGAAGGCAAGGAGGCAGACACCACTTTCAGATTGAAGATGGACCAAAATCTATAAGTGTTAAATATATGCGGCAGTTACCCGGCCCCATAGCCAATATATCTTCTTTGAGTGATAAATAGAAAAATTTAAGTGCTGCCGTGATTTTGGCTGGGTTTATCATTTGTTTTTTCGGACTTGAGATTGAGCTTGACTTGAGATTTTTCGGACTTTTATTACCTATTATTTGTTTCCAATGTATTTGATGGTAAGACCGAGTGGGCTCCAGTGGTAAGACATATAGGGGTCTTCTAAGTAATAACCGTCTGTTAGGCTACAATCATCTTTTGTGAAGAGGGGTTTGTAACATTAGCTAGTTGGTGTAGCCTACCCATACCCACTGTAACCTAGAATTGAGTGTTTACGCACCGGGTACAAACGGTAACGTAAAACAAGGAGGCAGTTTTGTAATAATTAATAGAGTGTCATCTATGGTATTTTGATTGTGAAAAGTTACGGATAGCTTTATAATACCAACTAGATTATATAAGATATTGTTCCAAGTCTTGATCCGTCACGATGTTTACGATTGAAAAGGATAAAGTTCAACTAGCTGCAAAGTCAATTTAGTCCCTTCTTTCGATATTCTTTTGTTATTGTTGTTTTTTCAACGCTGAGGAATAGCCTTTGATCATGTGATTACTGATCGCGTTCTTCTTTGAACATAACGTTTTAAAAGCTTCAATAGGCTGACAACTTCAGCGTTTAACCAATAGCAAAGAAACAAAACCAAAGTGTTGCTCTCGCAACACTTTATTTGGCGAAGCCGGACAAAGATTGTCGCAACACTTCACGTTGCTCAGGCAACGTAGGTCTAGTTTGTACCTCTATTTAGTATCACGAGAAGTTAATATAATTTAGTTTCTCTCTGTTTCATTAGAGATTAAATGCTTACTTATGTACTCCATTGACCGGTCAAGGACTGTGGAATAAATAATTATTTCTATTTTAGACTGTATAAGTTGGCTTTTTCATTAAAAATATTGTATCACAAAATGGAATTACAATAAGAATAAAACCCGCGCAACTAACATGTCTCACTTAGCTGGTAAGACACCAGAAAATAAACTGAGCCTCTGAAATTAAATGGTTCTAGAGAGCAACTAACCTACACCCCTACCACTAGTCTTAAACATGATGTTATATAACCTAAATGATCGCTGTTCTAAATCAGAATGATTATAATTTATTTAATGGTAATCACGAGAAGCTAATGGTATATTGGTTAGCTTTTATTTTTGTCATTAGAGAATAAATGCTTACTCATCACGTACTCAATCGTTTTTTAGCAAGTATGAATTTTGTTTTTGGTTGGGGAGGGGGGGGGGGGTTAAATAAATAAATAATTAGTAACCGCCCCTTGGGTATGAAAAAATAAGCACATTTGTTGAGATTGTTTTGTCACAAGATTTTTAGTGAAAGTTAGGAAGTGTGTTGTGGAAGGGCTGTTTTACGTTCTTTTTTGTGTATATTAAATATAAAAACAAGTTTTTTCAAATGAAAATAAGGAGCGACATTAAAACCTAAAACGAACAGAAATTACTCTGTATATGAAAGGGGCTATTCCCTCTTCAACGCCCCGCTCTTTACGCTAAAATTTGACCCTTTCTCGCAACTCTATTTTTAAAACGATAAAGATAACTTTAGCGTAAAGAGCGGGGCGATGAGGAGGGAACAGCCTCTTTCATACAAGGACTAATTTCTGTTCGTTTTAAGTTTGAGTGTCGCACCTTACTTTCAGTTGAAAAAACTTGTTTTTTTATCTAATTTCTGAACGTTTTTTTAATTTATGCATGTTTTGATTTTGGCTAAATAGCTTTTTTATAGTTTTGACGGAGGAGGCCAAGTTGCCCTCCCAATTTTTTGGTTACTTAAAAAGGCAACTAGAACTTTAAAATTTTTTCACCAACGTTTTCATTAGTAATAATGTACGTAACTTACGTAACGAACTTGTATATTAGTATATTTTTATTTCGTATATGAGGGGTTTCGTCCCCTCGTCAATACCTCGCTCTTTACTTCACTCAATACCTCACTAAAGCTCAAAATTGTGTCCCAATTCTTTAAAAATTGACCCCTGAATCAAAAAGTCCATAGAATAAATAGTTGAAATTACTAAAAATACTTTGGCGTAAAGAGTGAGGTATTTAGGAGATGAACCCCCTCATATGCGCAATAATTTCTGTTCGTGCTTCTTACATTCAGGTGAGAAAACTTTTTCATATTTATTTTTTCATTGTTTTTTTTTTTAATAATGCTACAAAATCTTGCACTCCCATCATGGACATTCTATTTCCCCGTGAAAAATTCTCCATGGAAAGATTATTTTACGTAACCCCCCCCCCCCCCTTCTCAACCAGAAAAGATCCCCCTGAAAACGTCTGTACACTTCCCAATAATCATTACTATATCTAAACAATGGTCAAAGTTTGTTACTTGCAGCCGCTCCCCCGGGGACTGTGGGGGAGTAAGTTACCCTCAAATACATATTTAATAGGATTTTCGACCATACTGAACCAAATAACATCTCAAAATTTTGATCCGGTGACTTTGGGATAAAAGAGCGTGGGAGGGGTCCTAGGTGCCCTTAAATTTTTTTGGTTATTTAAAAAGGGCACTAGAACCTTTAATTTGCGTTAGAATGAGCCTTTCCGCGACATTCTAGGACCACTGGGTTGATACGATCGCCCTTGGGAAATAAAAACAAACAAAACAAATAAACACGCACCCGTCGGTCTTCTGGAAAAAATACAAAATTCCCCATGTTTGTAGATAGGAGCTTCAAACTTCTTCAGTAGGGTTCTCTGATACGCCAAATGCGAATGATGTGATTTTCATGAAGATTCTATGACGTTTAGGGGATGTTTCCCCCAATTTTCTAAAATAAAGCAAATTTTCTCAGGCTTGTAACATTGATGGGTAAGACTAAATTTGATGAAACTTACATATTTAAAATCACCATAAAAATCTTTTCTTTTGATTTATCAATTAGTATCAAAATTCGGAGTTTTTGTTCCTATTGAGCCGGGTTGCACCTTACTACAGTTAGTTACCACGAACTGTTTGGTTTGCCTCCCCCTTTGATAATATTTTTACTTCTTATGGTGGCTGTTAAACTGTAGTTTATTTGTTTTTTGTTGTTGCTATAAATCTCTCTGTTTTTCTATATCTATTTACCCCCAACCACACACTGCGCTCCCAGCTGAAGGTAGAGAATCAGGATATTGGTACGTGCACTAGACAGACCATTGGCAAGCATGCGAAAAATTTTAAGTTTTTTTCTACCTCGATTCTACCGAGAAAGGATGGATACCCAAGTAATGGGTATCATACGACTCTCAACTTGAAAACAAACGTACTATTGTTGAATGCCCAAGAGGTGTTCACATATTAACTCCTACAATGCATTATTGTTGATTGGGGATAGAATACAATCATGAGTAATTTTCAAGTTTGTCTTTTTGATAAATTCATTATTTTTTTAAGTGATTATATTTCTGATATATACGCAAAGGACGTTTGGCATATTAATTACACATTCAGCTAGTTACTGTTTTAGTTTGTCAGTTTTCAGTGAACTGTAAATAAAAGTAAAAAAACAAAATTTATTTGCTTTGCCCTTAATCGAAATTTCCGTTTTTCGATTTTTCGCCGGAATGGCACAAAAAATAATAATTACATCTATAAAATTTGCTTAATATGAAATGCTAGAAATTAAGATGATTACAGTTTTTCCCGTGGAAAATAATTCTTCATCTAAAACTAATCAACTTGTGATATTTCTTGCTTTTAATTAATTACACTTTAGGCTTATTTTTCTTTTTATAAATCGATCATTGTTTTTTTTTTTTTTTTTTTGTGGCTGTATCACTTACGGAAACACAAGGATTATTTGACAAATTAACTAAACATTTTAATTATTGTTTTTATTCTGTCGGTTTTTTTGTAAATTAAAAATAACAGTAAGAATCAGAACTTTATTACTTTAGTCTCAGTAAAACTTTCTAAAAACTGAAATTTTCACTCACAGAAGAAAACAATAATTATATCTTTATTACTTGGATAAATTAACCGCCACTGCTACTACTAAAAATCACTGCAGCGCCAAGCCGCCTGAGCCGCTTTTCTTTTTAACCTCTCCCCATGAAGTTCCAATTTCCTTCAAGTTCTTCCTTATGACCTCTATCCGCCTCATTGGAGAAGAAATGCTTTTCGTTTTACCCTAAAGGGATGGCCGGAAAGAATGATATTTAGTAATCTGTCATCCTTCATCTATAAAACGGTCATCTCAGCATTCCCATCCTGGCCATCTCAGCATTTATCCCATTATAGCCTTAGACAGTGAGATAAAAACACATTTTTCGCACATACTAGTGTTTGGCATATAGCCAGTCAAACTGGTTCCTGAAACTATTCGAAAGACCTGAAAATAAGATGATAGTAGTTTTCTCGAAGGAAAAATTATTGTTGATTTCAAAATGATTACCTTGTAAAATTATACGTTAGCAAATACTTTCAGTTTTAAGCTCTATTTTTTATTATTTAGTATATTTTTTCCATGAAAGATGTTTAACTGATGGATTCCAAAGAAACATTGGACCTACTAAATGAACACTGCATTCCTTGGCAACAAGGAAAGTATCTGGTTGGATGAAATAGAAGATAGGTTCTTGCTTTTTCTCAATATGTGAAGAAGAGGAACTAACACTGCTTTTCAGTGGTGTGGTATACAAGAAAGGAACCGGTAGATTTTATATTAAGTGACACAATTTTTATAGAATTTAGGAAGCTGGGAATGCTTGTGGATACAGTAATAATCCAAAGCGACCATTCTCTGTAATCTATTTAAATTCTAATTTGGACTTCCGGGTTTGCCTTTGTATATAATCTTTATGTTGGCGCATCTTTGTATTATTCGTGGCCCATAAAGGTTTTTATTGTTAATAAATATCATTTCATATGCTAGCTATTTTTTTTTTGTTCTGTTGGTCTTCAGTGAATCATAAGTAAAAATTATAGTAAATGCCAGAAACTCTATTTCCTTTCAATAAAACTTTCCGCTTAATTGAATTTTACCATTACTAACTAAAAGCATTAATTCACAAAATTGCACTCAAGTCAGGGTTGTCAATGAGAACTAACAGCATTCCTAAAATCATCTGTAAGAGTTCCTAAGATGTGAAATAGTTGCATGTGATTAGTACATGTGTACTTTCTACTTGTATTGTTACATATGCAGATTAATTACATATGTACTTTTGTAATCTTTGATAATTATGTTTAATATACATAATTTTTTTATGATATTAAGCTCAGTATTTAAATCCTAATATTTTTGGGAAAATTCCAAGCAGTGGAAGCCTTGATGCAAGCTTTGATTTCTTATAAATTGATTATTGTTTGGATTCCTGTAACTAAATGCTAATATAAAGATTTGTATACAAGAGCCATTTTAGCTCCGCTAGGGAAGGGATGATGGCCTATAATTGCCCCGACAAGTTGAATGGGGATTAAATACCACAAGATGCCACTCTTCTGTTGCTTTAGTGTTTCCTTCGAAGGTGGAATCTTGCTACAAAATTACCAGGAAGTTTTGAGCCTCATATCTGCTTAAGGGTGATTTATTTTTTAGGTAGCTATATTACTGATGGATACCCAAGGGGCGTTTGACAGTGAGAGTACTGTTCGAGACTGTGCTACTATTTTTGCATTGAGCACAATGATAAGCTCCATCCAAGTATTCAATCTCCTACAAAACATACAGGAAGATGACCTCCAACATCTTCAAGTAAGTTTATTTTTTATTATATCAATAAAGACATGTATGTATTGACTTTCTGATATGTGTAAACAGGTTGTCTAACATTAATTATTTATGCAACTAACATATTTTGATATTCAAGAAATCAGGAAAGCTTGAGGTTTTCTGGTAGATATTTTAATGACGAGAATTTAGCGATCCTCTCTTCTAACAGAGAAAGAAATTGATACGAGTTCCCGAAAAGCACAATTAAGAAACTTGGTTTCACTTCCGACCAGGTTTCACTTAGATTCGGTAACTTTTTCTTCTAGATGCACTAATACTCAAGATTTAGGGACCCTTTCCTTCCATTCCCCTAAGAAGCTTGGATGGGTCTTTCAAAGCTATACTTATTACGTCAATTCTTACTTCCCACCAAATTTCTTTAAGATCCTATGCCACCCTCTAAGATAAACCCTGATGACAAGAATTTAAGAATCCCATCCCTCTACATAGGTTAAAATTGGTATGGGCTTCAATTAAGCACTACTATGACACACATCCTATTTCCGACTTCTTTCGGATGAAATGTAATAATTTCTTATTCTAGATGCCCTGATAGTGGCAATTTAAGGGTCTCTTTCCTAAAAACATCGGAATGGCTCCTGATGCACAAGAAGCACAATTACCTCATTAGGTTTTACTTCCCATTAAATTCTGTTAAGGTCTAAAACTCCTCTGGTGAATGTACTGATGACAAGCCTTTGGGAACCTCCTTGCTCCACTTCGGGCTGGCCAAACTACCGGAAGATATCATAATGAGAAGAATCAAGGGACCTCTCCCCTCAAATAAGTCAGATTGTATATGGATCCCTTGTTTGCACATATAGGGCACTTATTCTTACTTCCTTCCAATTTTTATCGGGGACAGATAACCACTGATGCTAGATGCTTGATGACAACAATTTAAAAGCCCTTCTTTTTTTCTTCTATTCTCTTCAAAACATAGTTAGTACGGTCGCTCTTACATATCAACAAGGTTTTTCAAAATCCAATACCTCTTCCTAGTAAATGTTTAAATAGCAAGAATTTAGAAACCTCCTCCCCCTCACATCGGTCAGATCGATTACGAACTTTCAGAAAGCCAATAAGGAAACTAGCTGTTGCTTTTTGCTAAGTTTGGTTGATACCGCTGTTATTGAAAGACGAAATAAATTTAAAAATTCCCCTGATCCAAATCATGATCCATATGTGTTATTTTCTTAGAGTGTAATGTATCAGTTGTATAGTGTATAATTTAACCGTAATTTATGTGTTTTGTGCAAAATGTTATTAATATGTTTGTTTTAGCTTACTCACTGGAAGGTCTCTTTTTTTGGCGGTGGTGTATATATTTTGCTATTTTCTATATTATCTTTCTGTGTTATTTTCTGTTTTATTTGTGTTATGTTTCAGTATGCTTCTTTTTTTCCTTTTTTTATTTTATTCATTTATTATTGCTCCATTTTTAATTAGATAAAACTGGAAATAAATTTCATTGATTATGTTATTTTTTGATGTGTTTAGAAAATGGTTAAATTTTACTACTGTACACCAACAAAAACGTGTTTTTCTCCATCAGTGTAGTAGCTGTAAAATGTAAAGAGCTATAATTGTGTTTATTAATAAAGCAAATGTCAATTCATTTTTTCAAAATCCTGTAACCTAGTCAGTAATTCTCGCGATGACAGAAATTTATAAACCCTCGTATTGCGTCTGGATGCCGGAAGGTTATAACTGGGACACTAACTCTTACTTCGCACAAAGGTTGGCTGATAATCGAATATCTCACTTGTAGGTGTCCTATTGCAATGACTTTGGATCTCTCGCTCCTTCCCGTCGTGTATGGATTGTATTCATATATCCGAAATGCCCACCCGGGGCAATCACTTTTTCTCCTCACTTAGTTTAATGGAGATCTGATACGCCCTTTCTCTAGATCTACCGATTACAAGAGCTTTAGGGATCTGATTTGAAACCCAGATAAGTACAGCTAGGACTGTAGGTGAAGCACATTCCCTAGTACATTTTTTTTTTACTTTGTTTAAAACTTTAAAGTTTTAATTTCTTCCAGTTGTTCACTGAGTACGGTCGACTCGCTCTAGAAGACACTGGGGATAAGCCTTTCCAGAAACTTTTATTTCTTGTAAGGGACTGGAGTTATCCTTACGAAGCCCCTTATGGGATTGTTGGGGGTCAGAAAATTATTGACCGAAGACTTCAAGTGTCTGAAAAGCAGCATCCAGAGCTTCAGGCTCTTCGTAAGCATATAAAGGCCTGTTTCACAAGCATCAAGTGCTTTCTGATGCCCCATCCCGGGCTGAAGGTGGCAATTGACCCTCATTTTACTGGAAAACTCACAGGTAGACTAATTTAATTTAGTTTTAACTTTCTAATGTGTAAATTGGCCGTGATATTTTAGTAGTTACTAAAGGACTTTTTAAATATATGACTAAAAAAATCAATAGAAATATCAAATGAAGAGTCACTGTGCTGCCCCATTTTACAGTTTTAGATCCAGGATTGTTGGAAGAGGAGGGGGTATATTTGACTACTGAAATTTTATTTTGCTGCACAGATGAAGTGTGGTAAGTGAAAACTGCACCTAAGCTAAGAAGTGGGAGGCACTCCATAGGGAATTTAAACTTTGTCTTCGCGGAAAGCTTACTAGAATATAACAAACATAGCCTTCTAATAATTATCATTGTTTTATTTGCTTATTTCCCTTAAAAAATCTGAACTGAAATCGTACCGTTTTAAGTTTTACTGAAACCCCTGTGTTCCAAATGAAACAAATCTAGTGAATTTATTGCTCCTTTTCTATGGTAGGGAAACCGGGATTGCGGAAGGAGAGGGGGTAAGAGGCTACATAGATTTCTGATTGCTAAACAAATTCGCATATACGTAAGTGTGTAATCAAGCTAGGAAGGGAGAAGCACCTCACAGTAGAGTTTGACCTTACCTTCACTGAAATCTTACTACAAAAATTAACATATATCTTGATATTTACCATTGTTTTATTTAATTATTTGTCTAAAAAGAACTTTAACTGAAATTTTGTCTTTTCAAGTATTGCTGATACCTCTTTGTTGCAAATAGGAGACACATTTGTGTGTTGCTCCATTCTATTGTTGTGAATATCGTTGTTACCGTTGTGAATTGAAAAGCGCATGTGCGTTTCTACCTAGATTTTTTTTTTTTTTGCTAGAGATTCGTATATATGCAAGTGTGTCAGTGAAAACTACACCAAAGCTAAGAAGGGAAGGCATTCCACAGTCGAATTTAGTTCTGGCTTCACTGAGAGCTTACTAGAATGTAACAAATATAGTCTCTTGATCATTAACAGCATATTATTTAGCTATTGCCCTTAAAAAAAAATTAACTGAAAATTTTGCCGTTTCAAGTATTACCGAAAACCCCTATGTTGCAAACGAAATTTACTTAAGTAGATACAGTCATTGTCAAAGTATTTTAATAAGAAGAAGCGATTCAAAGTGTGTATTAGTTTCTTTGAGGCCCTACATTAAACAAAGAGTGTAGTTTCTGTATTTAAATTTTATTGTCGCTCTTTACTTTCATATAAAAATCATGTTTTGTTTAATTTTCAATAATAGCAATCTATATATTTCCTTATTTTGTAAACCTGTGATTTTAGACAATCACAATGGCCTAACAGTAGTTTTGTTTAAAATTTACAAAAAAAAAAAAAAAAAAAACACAAAAAACGAAAACACATAACAAAGTCATTAGTCATGCACGCCACAGTGATGTTTCTTCAACAACATCCCAAAAGCTATCCTATCAAATTCCTGGATATAATCATATTGAAGGGACTGTCGCAGAGAAGCTAGGGCATGGGAAATCAAAAATGCTGGCCTATAACAATACAAATAGTAAAAAAAAACTATCCAGCAGAAAATAAACCATTTCCATTTTCTAGGATAAGAAAATCACCAGTTGAAACTTTGTTATTTACAAAAAAAGAACGAAAACATAAAAAAAAAGTCTTAAACCGTTCACAAAAAATCATTTATTCTTCAACAGTGCCCGAAAAGTAGGTCTAATAATTCCTTGAATATAATCGCATTAGAAGCTGATAAAGGATGAACCCAGAAAAGGTTTTTCTTTTAAGTAAAGGTTTAAATGAGTGGTAAAGGCTTTTATATTGCTCAAATATACGTTTGATCAATTATACTTTCCTCCAATTGATCCTTTTCATTTATGTTCCTTAATTTTCAAGTATATGACAAATATGTGTTATTAGTCAGAAACTTCAGCACAAAGATCCCTTAACGCTCATCCTTTGTCTTGTTTATTGACATATATTATGAAACTAGAGAAAAATATCATTTTCTTGTAATATTCCCAAATATTCTTACTCAAATTGATCCTTTTTATCTATGTTGCTTAAATGCGACTAATTATTATTATAATTTATTATTATTTATTTATTATTTATTATTATTTATATTATTTATTATTTATTTTATAATTATTATTATAATTTATTATTATAATAATATTATTAGTTAGATATTTTAGCACAAACATCCTTTGACGCTTATCGTATGTCTTCTTTATTGACATATATTATGAAACTAGCGGAAAGCATCATTTGCCATATAAGTAAAGGCTTACAGGAACTGTATTCCCAAATATACTTTCTCAAATTGATCTTTTTCATCTTTGTGGCTTAATTTAGAAGTATGACAATTTTGTATCATTACTTAGATACTTCAGTACAAAGAGCCTTTGAAACTCATCCTATGTCGGCTTTATTGACATATATGGTGAAGCTAGAGAAAAAATATGAGTAAGTATATTTGGGAATACAGTTCCTGTAAGCATTTGATTATAAGAAAATGTTTTTCTTTCTTTTCATAATATTTGTCAATGAAGAAGACAAGGAATGAGCGTTAAAGGATGTTTGTGATGAAGTATCAGACTAATAATACACATTGGTCATCTTCAAGATTAATCCACATAGATGAAAGGGACCAATTGGAAGAAAGCATATTTGGGAATATAGTTCCTGTAAGCCGTTACTTACAAGCAAAATTATGTTTTTCTCTAGTATCATAATATATGTTATCAAGGAAGACAAAGGGTGAGCTTTAAATTTTGTTTTTGCTGAGTGATGTATTATTAGTCAGATGCTTCAGTAAAATGATTCTTTGACGCCCATCCTTTTTGTGTTCTTTATTGATATATATTATGAAGCAAGAGGAAGCAAATTTATCTCGTAAGTAATGTCTTACAGAAACTGGATTCTCAAATATACTTACCCAAATTAATGCTTTTCATCTTTGTGGCTTAATTTTGAAGTATATGACTAATTTGTATTATTAGTCATTTACTTCAGCTCAAATCATTTTTTTGTCGTATATATTGAAATATTGTGAAGCTAGAGAAATAAACATCATTCTTCATGTAAGAAAAGGCTTAAATAAACTGTATTATCAAATATTCTTTTCTCTAATGGATACTTTTTATCTCTGCGGCTCAATTTTGAAGTATATTCGTATTATTTGTCAGTTACTTCAACAGAGTTCTTTTGACGCCCATTCTTTATCTTCTTTGTTGGCATTTATGGTATATTTAGACAAAAGAACATTTTCTAGTAAGTAGAGGCTTAAATGGACTGTATCATCATATGTACTTACCTCAAATCAATCTTTTCATCTTTGTAGATACGAAAGCTTATTTATACACAAAGTTCTAGGCTCGTCAATTTGATCTTTTTCTCTTTGTGGTCAGATACTTTAACACAAAGTTCTTTTTTTTTAGTCGAGGCTTAAATGACTTGTAATGTATAGGCTATATATCTGAAATTATCCTTCATCTTTTTAGATGCGAAAGTCTCTTTATACACAAGGTTCTACGTTCCTCAACCTAGAACTTTGTGAAGTATATGACTAATCAAACAGTTTGTGGTAACAAACTGTAATAAGGAGCGACTCAGCTCAATAGAAAAAAAAAAAATGAAGAATAGTTACATTGTCACTTTAAACATAATTTTACTGTTGTTTAAGGGCACTTTTTGTCATAATCTTTCCTTTTGATCGTATTTCATACAAACAAATTGAACATTGATTCCTATATGAAATTTTCATATTGAAGATTGATAATTTTGAAGCGATATTTTGAGCTTATGATTCAATGAATAATTTTATAACCAATTGAAATAACTAAACTATTAATTAAAATGAAAAATGTGCTAAAAATGTTATCTAAAAGATAAATAAATAGATAAATAAAATTTAATTAAATAATTTAAAAATAACTGAATTTTTTAATTATATGACTGTCGATAAAAATGCATTAAATATGGAACAAGTTTAGATAAACAATTTTTGAATATCATACAGATGAAACTAGATTGATTACCTAATTGTAATTACATTAATTCCAGGGAGTGTCAAGAATATTTTGTTTTGAAATATTGTTATAATAAATGAGAAACTGCTTATACTGCGCTTTGTTTTCAACAAAGCATAAATGACATTCTGGTCTTCAGATAGTTTAAAGGAGGGGTAGCCCAACTTTTATTGGTGGTAATTTATGTTCGTTTGAAGTTTTATTTTTTTTTATTTTTTTGGTTTAATTTTCATTCGTTTTAGGATACTTACGGGGGGAGCATTATTTTCTTGGGAAGAGTTTACAAAAAAAAAACTGTGAAAATACATTAAAATTTTCTCTTATGCAGTTTTGTTATATTTTTTCGAGTCGGACAAACATTTCGGGAATGAGTGATCGAAACCCTACCTTCCCCTCCTAGATACGGCCTTTAAGGCAAGAATAAATTCATCCGGGTCTGTTTCCTTGATTGTCTGTCTTAATTGAGGTTCTCTTGCCCTGTCATCCTGCCCTAAAATTTTCCAGCGAGTCAGCGAAAACCGAATTTTTCGAGCTAAGAATCAATGCTACTACTAAAAACTTACTGCAACATCATTCCGCCTGAGGCCAACACATCTACTCAGGCTCCTTCATCTCAATCTATTCAAATCTATTCTTACACCCTCCAAGGAAGGTCCTATTTCTCCTAGATTTCCTTACATCTTCCTTCTATAATCGGGACGATCTGTTTTTCAATGGGGACGACAGCTAAGAATCAATGCAATAAATGTTTCCCCTATAGCTACTCACGCTCCTCCTTCGTCTCAATCTATTCAAAGCTTCCCTCTTTACACCCTCTAAGGAAGGTCCTATTTCCCCTAGGTTTCCTTACATCTTCCTTCCATAATCGGGACGATCTGCTTTTCAATGGGGACGACAGCTAAGAATCAATGTAATAAATGTTTCCCCTATTTTTTTTTTTTTTTTTTTTTTTTTTTTTTTGTCTTCATTAAGTTCCTCTTGATTCAGTCTACTTACCCTAAAAGTTCCGTGTCATTCGAACAAAACATTTTTTGGCCTATTTTGAGATGTGAAGGGCTAATACAAAACCAATTTTTTTCAAAATATCTTTCCTTTTTTGGGTTGCTTTCCTATTAATTTGCGAGCCATGGAAAAAAAAAATGAATTCTAGCATGTTTTGGGCATCTCGAACCAATACAACAGTGTGCTTTTGACTATTTTTTTGTTCATTGAGATCTCTTTGTCCCAGTCTCTATGCCTTACGTTGAAAGTACAAAGCATAGTGAAAATCGAATTTGATTGTTTAAACATTAAATAAAACTTGCACATCCATATATATCGGGAAAAATTAGGAAAAAATTCATCATTTCTTGATGAAAAGACCTTCATTAGCAATTGCAGTTTTGGTAATAGTGAGTGACAAATCTAATCAGCAAGCAAATAAGCTAAAAAAAAATTAAAATCGTGGCATTAGACGGTTGAAGATAGTGCTTTCCTTTGAAGGTGTAGTTTTTACTGCAAATGGATGGATTGTTTTTTTTTTTTTTTTTTAGGGACGAAAAGTGTTGTCAAATTTGAATTAACTAATTTTAGTTACTTATTTTCATGGTTCAATATTGCAACACTGATGAGAATATGACAATGTCCTAAAAACTTCGTAATTTTAAATGAGCTGAAAGGAAAATCTTTAAAAATCATGGTTTTCACATATGAAATGATTGTAAAATTGTCCTGCTTGTGTTTCGTGTTTTGTTGTGTTTTAAAATGTGTCGTGTTTTGTTTGGTGTATTGAAAACGTTAAAGAGCAGGAAAATAACATAGGCTACCAAAAACTGCATAGGGAACATAAAAATTATTCCCGACCCTTTTTGCATGCCTGATTAATTTACAATTTTTCAGAGACGAAACAAACTTAATGGTCATATTCGTGTGTAATGAACAGATAGAGCCAAAAACAATCTAGTTTTTGAATTCCAAATTATGTTGGTTTTCTTTAATTAACTCCAGTTGGTAAGGCCAAAAAAATGTCTGGGCTCATTCCCAGGCCCCCTAGCACCCCCCCCGTCCCAAAAAAATGATCCGTCTTTTTCTCCAACCCACGATTCCTGAGAGTGTCAAGCCGATCGAAGGAAAAGTCTGTTGGTCCTCCTTTTTCTTCATTTCGGTACCGAAATGAATACCTTGCCCTTAGATTAAAAATTTTCTCGTATGTTAGAGTCGTAATTCGATCAGAAATTTCAATATGCGATACAACAACTGTTGACCCTATAAATTTTCAGGCAAGTCGACATTAAAAAATGAAAAAAAATTATCTTGTGAATTCGTTTCGTCTTAGTCCAGGTACTGATGGATTTAAGTTTCTGACAATTTGGAAAAAAGTTTGTTGGCCCATTTTCGGAGGAACCAGTATTTTCTTTCAATTTTTCTTGTTTACTTGCATCCTCTTTGCCAAACAAGTTTTGGATTAAACTTTTGAGCTACTCAGTTTTTCTTATCCTTTTTTAGATTCATTTTGGGGGAGGACCATGATCTTAAACTAATTGTTGTATTAGGTTGCTCTTGACTTTAGAACTTGTAACTACAAGTTTGAAACTGACCTGGTGCTGGAAGGTTTTGGGCAATCTATGGCCCCCCTAACTTTCCTACTCCAATACGCAATGTGCGGTTATCTTAGACAAGACAAAATCCTTGAATATTTAGTACCAATCGCAAATGATTTGGCCTTTATTTGGACGGCAATGTCGAGGGAACCCGTGTCTCCAAACTATTTTTTTAGAATTAGAGTCCGCTCCGTCTTACGGCTTCTATTCTCAGGCGATCTCTTTTTTTTTCTGATCCAAATTTTTAGGAGCCAGTGAACCCAACCTAATTGTGTTTACACTATGATTCCCTTTGCCAAAAAACTTAAGAGTGCAAGTTTCAAGTCGTTCGAAAAAAAAATATTAGCCCTTTTATGGGATAATCAATGTTTTTATGTTTTTCTCTCTTTTGTGCATCTGGGTTATATTGGCACTAGAAAATAAGGATATAAGAAGCTAGATTATGGCAAATTAAAAATATAGGAATTGTAAACCACCTAATCGGTTTCCTTAATAATTACGAATATTTTGTTAAAAGGCCCAAGTCTGTGCTTTATTGAGAAAAATACATACGTATTCTATTAGTAAAAGAATTTCAACCTTTTTTCGTACATTTAAAAGTTGTTTGACTAGCCATTTATATTTATTTTTGCAAGATCAACGGATTATGGATCCCAATTTTTATTTTCTTATAAAAATTTACCTTTAATTTCTTACAGTACCAAAGAAATCAACAGATAGACATTTCTTGTCCCTTAAATCTTACCTATCTTAATTCTATTTTCATGCTTTAAAACTGCATTTTTAAGATTTTTTTTGGTGTTTTCACGATTATTAAGTTTCTGGGATACAAGGTTGTATCCAGGAGGGAGGCTAGGAGGTTGGAACCCCTCCCTCCCCCACCAAATGCTTTCCTGATTCGTTTTGAGTAGTTTTTACCCCCCCCCCCCCGCCCCTTACACACACAGACACACACACACAAACACACACACACACACACAAAATAACTCTTCCCGAACAAAAATCCTAGATACGGCCCTGCTCGGCTTGTATCATAGTTTCGTCATTGCTGCTATGTTGAATCGTGGAAAAATGTAAGCAAATCTGATTAGTCCGTAGTGCTTTTCGTCCGTAAAATTCTGGCATTACCAATATGTTGATTCCTGAAAACACCTGCATCATCAGAAGAAAACTATGATTTTTTTTTTTGACAATTGTTTATACCTTCTTACGCAAAAAGTTTTCGTAACGCATAGAAGTTTTTCATTGAAAATTGAATTATCAATTTCCTAATTTGTAAGCTACATGTGGTTGTGGAAACCTCCAATTAACCTCTTGAAACATTCAGACTTCATTTTCAATGTCATTAATACTGAAAAGCTGACTGGAGTTTAATGTGAACCAGAGCCGTTGCTAGGGTTGCCCGGATAAAAATTAATTACAGGGCTCCCCCTTCCTACTCAAATATAAACAAAAAATTCGAATCCAAGTGAACAATTTGATAAAAGCAGACAATCCCCCAGTAGCGGCGCCCTCTAGCTGCGATCCCTGAGGGAGCTGACCCGGTCTCTGCCTCTTCCTTTAAACGGCTCTGGACCAATGTTCGGCTTGCTTCTGTTTGGAATCAAATCAGGAAAACTTGTTCTCGACCTAAAAATTGTGCTATAAATACATTCCTGTTTGTATATTGTTTAAGTTTTGAAACTTAACACTTTAAAGGAATTTATTATAGGAAATTTATAATTGGTGTCTGTTTATATCTAGGTTCTTAAAGGTGTACTATTTTCTTCTTTTTTTCTTATAAATCACTTATAGTGAGTAGTCTATGATTTAACACCTTCGTAACGCCGTAAAAACACCATAAATATATCTTTTAATTTTCTCGCCTCTGTCTTTTCAGAAATTGAGCGAGACTTCAAAGAGCAGTTAAACAGCTTAATGGAAACCCTCCTCACTCCTTCCAACATTGTGGTGAAAGAAATTAGCGGCGTGAAAATCCGGACAAAAGATCTTTTGTACTATTTTCAATCTTATATGAGTATTTACAGAGGTGGTGAGCTCCCTGAGCCAAAGTCGATGCTCGAAGCAACCGCGGAGGCTAATAATCTTAGCGCTGTAGCAGCCGCGAAAGATTTCTTCAGTACTGAAATGGAGAATTTATGCGGAGCATCTAGGCCGTATATAGCTTCTGGTACTTTAGAGAGGGAGCATCTGAGACATAAAGACGCTGCTATGAAACTTTTTACCAATAAGCGGAAGATGGGAGGGGCTGAATTCTCTGAAAAATATAGGCTGAAACTCGAAGAGGTTTGTGTTATTTGGTGTTTTCTTGTTTATAAGCGCCTGTCATGTATTAATGTATGCTTTTAACATTTATGTGGATGGTCAAAAGATTCCTTGTGGGGACAAGGAGGTTGGGTATTTAGAAAGGAGGTCAAAAATTATCGGAAAACGTTATAATTCTGAAGTATAATAGGAATTACGAAGTCTGCTAAATCGTTTGTATCTATTTCTGGAAAGATTGAATAAATTTTTGTTGCCTTTTTGTACTTTGGAAAAGTAAAAAAAAATTGGTGTATTCTAGGTTATACCCATTATTTTAAATTAAAGAATATTATATTTAACTTTTACCATAAGGTTGTAGGGGGACTTCGATCCGGGTTAGGATGTTAGAGATTCTTAAATAAAAAGGGGGTTTTGGGAGCTTTAATGGCATTTTCTACTAAAAACTACCTGCAAACAAAATGTTTTATGGGGCTGAGAGGGGGGGGGGATTCGTCTTCTAACATCGGTCTGGATTTTGTTTTCTTTTGGAAGTTCAAGACTAACAAGCACTTTGTCATGGTGTGTTCTTACCCTTTACCGTCGATTCCAACCAAAAGACTGCGTCTGATGAGTGCTTAGTTTAGATTGGGCCACCTGTTAGTATTCGTCTGATGATGTTGGGGAGAGACTATTGTTCTCATAGGAGTGATGTTTGGTTGAGAATTCGTGTTTTTGGCCTAGATATTTGATTTACAGATTTTTTGACAAATATCTGAATTAGCGATAAACAAACCACATGTTTAAATTCCAATGATCAAACTTTCTTTCTTGTTGTTTCTATCAAAATATTCATTTTTGTCACAGCTTTTGGGCAAAAAATTTAAATTTATTTTGAGGAGATTTTATATTGAGGCTGAATTTTTATGCAAAATTTCCGGAATTTGTTATTTCGTCAAACATTTGGCTTATAGTCAAGTTTTCTTGATAAATTTTAGGTTTTGTTATATAAAAAGTGATGGAAGCTTTCTATTTCATGGAAATATTATAAACGTACGTTTTGATATTATTCTATAGGTCACTGTGAAAATTTTGGTTATTCCTTTTTAAACACGTGCAATCATTGGCTTTTTGTTGCTAGGTTATTAGCAAACGTCCTGGTTGAACAGCAATTCTATTTAATTCTATCTAAATTGTAGGTGAAATAAAATGCCTCTTTTTCATTAATATATCTTATCGGAGCTTGGTAAAGTCTTGAGTTCCAGCGGATTTATTTCACTTTTTGTTGCCCAAATATGGCAGTTCGGGTTTCTTCTTTTATATGAGACTGGGGATCTAAGAGGTTGAATCAAAATGTGTACCAATCGTTCACATATGGATTGTTTCAATAAGTAAAAATGTTATGAAGGATCCCTCCCCTCGGGAAAGGAAAAAAAGGTGTTATTCAGGAATATAGTGCTTAGATATGTTTAGATCAAGTGTGTTTTGGGTTTTTTCAAAGACCCATTCTCAATGACCTTTTCTAATACTGAGATTTAACTAGTGCTATATTCGTCCAATCAGATTTTCTCGCAGACTTTCCTGATTGGCCAAAAGAATTCAATGAAAAATGCTCATTGCCGCACATTAGCGCTTGCTGAATCTCGGCTTGAGTAAAATCTAATTGTGATTGAACCTCAAATGCCATTTCTGAAGTCTAAAAACCTTTCTGTTTCTTAAACAAATATTCCTCTCCATTTTCCAAACTCGTTACTGTTAGGCCATGAGTGCTTTTTATTTTTCATTCTTGAAATCATAATTAAAAGTCGCACTCAGAGAGTGATGACAGATTTTTATGGGAGGTCTATGTTTAATAAAAAAAAAAAGTTGTTCACAATGCAAAAAGTTTGCCTAAACACATGCTTGAAAACATTCCCTCATCAAAAAAATCTGATTATATATTTGAAATTATTGTGAAAACATGCATTTAAAATATATTAGAAATCTAAATAATGTGAATGATGTAATTGTTCTGACGTAAAAGCTTGGCGTTCTTATAAAAAGGTAAGATCACGTGAAATTCAGCAAATCGAAGTTCTCAGGCAATTTTTACGCAAAAGCTATTAGGATAGAATTAACACGATTGCCTTTTTATGAAATCAGCTAAAAAGGTTCTATAAAGGGACATGTTTTTATCCTAGATGCAAAGTCCTGTATGAGATACAAGATTTTAAATTTGTGCATAATAGACCACGCCTTCCTCTACTTCTAATTTTTGAGGCCACAAAAAATTAGAACATTGATTTGCTTTTGTGGTATTGGTCTCATTAGCATATCGTAAATAGCGACGAAGACCACACTGCCTTTCCATCATAAACAACAAGTAGATCAATAGGGAATTTGTTTTATATAAGACAGTAGAATGCAACTTTAAATGGATATTTCGACCCTATATCTAAGGGCTGTTCTCAGCAAAACAAATGAGAAAAAAATATAAAAGAAATCGCATTAAAAACAGCCCTAGCAGCATTACCTCCGGGAAATTAAACCAGGAATTTCCTCGTTGAACTGTAAATGAAGACCAGCCACAAGATCAATTTAGATAGGGTTCTAAGTAAAAGTTTTCTTCCCAATTTCAGGAAATAGAAGAATCGTTTATGTTATTTAAGAAGAGCAACGAAAGCAAAAACATATTCAAAACTGGAAAAACTCCTGGAACTTTGATTGTGGTCGTTATGATATTCTATTTCTTTTCTGGACTCTTTGGTCTATTTGGGCTCTACACGGTGGCCAATATTTGTAATATTATTATGGGAATTCAGTTGGTTCTCCTCTTCACCTGGGTTTATACCAAGTAAGTAGCCAATTTTATATTTATATATATATATATATATATATATATATATATATATATATATATATATATATATATAGGGGTAATGGAGTATGGTCTTCTACACGGAGGACATCGATAGTGGTACCTATATTTAAAGGGGGAGTCCCAGGGATCATGAGAATAATATGTTGATAGTCTTAGATCTTATGTTTAGCAAAATCTTAGAGAAAATTTTAGATTAAATGATTGGCTAGAGGGTTTTGGAGTTATGAAAGAAGAACAGGGAGGTTTTAGAGAAGGTTATAGTACTACGAATAGGGTGTTTATTTTAAGTGGATTAATTGAAAAGTATGTATCAGGAAAAAATAAGTTATATGTTGCATTTTTGGACTTACAAAAAAAAAAGTTCAATGTGTTAATAGATTTCTGCTTTAAAAAAAGCCTAGATGATGTGAAGCTACCTTCTTGTTTCATTCGTTTGGTTGTAAATATGTATTTTGAAACTAGTGCAATAGTCAGAGTACGTAGGTCGGGTCTTCCGAGGCCTTCTAAAGTTAAGTAAGGAGTAAAGCAGGGTCACCTCGACTTTTTGCTCTTTTTATTAAGGATATTGTTGAATTTTTAGCAAAAAAAAAGGGCTCCAACAGTAAGATTAGGTAATTAAAACTTCTCACTGCTGTTGTTTGCGGATGACGTTGCTCTAGTGGCCAATTCGGCACATAATTTACAGAAGCTATTGGATTTAACATATGATTATCTAAAGATGAAGTTCCTTCAGGTAAATGTTCAGAAATCAAAAGTGGTTATATTTAACAAGAAGACTATAAGATTATAGTATAGGATTATAAATAACGATTGCAGCTTCTTTTATATCCATAATAGTGGAGCAGCTTCTGATTTGGACCATTGTGTGTGTTCGCCCTTTCTTCATTCCTCTGATGTTCATGTCGACGATGAGGAAAGAGACTACGACCATCTCCTTCTTAATTTAGATCTATCTATTAGCTCTACAATCAGTTTCAGTGCTCCTCCTGAGGAGCCTAAGAAATGGATTTGCAAACGAGATTGGGATAATGCAAATTAGTCACTCTATTTTTCGACTCTCGCTTTTCTGCTATCCACTATTTCGGTGCCTTATCAACTTCTTGGCGCTGGTTATTTTGTCAGCGATGTTCGTGGTAAGTTAAAGCCTTACTACAGAAATATCGTTTCTTCAATTAAATAAGCTGAAGCAATAGCTTTTTCATTGATTCGCGTGCGACTTAACACCCGTAAGACGTTTTGGAAGTGTGATTCAGAACTTAAGAAAGTGAAGAACCAAGCCAAGTTTTGGTTGAAAATGTGGATTGCTTGCGGTAGACCTTCTAGTAGGCAAGTTTTTAGCATCAAGTAGAGAACAAAATCGGCTTGTAAGCCTCATCTTCGTGCAGTTCGGTTTTCGGGTGCTGAATTTCCGACTAATGGTAAACAGTGGCAAAATGTGCTGAATGTGCTGTGCTGTGCTGAAACTCGAAAAATCATCTTCTAGTTAAATTATTCCGAGATTGTTATGGATTAAACATTATACGCGCATCTATTCCGCCATTAATTATGATGTTCATAGCCGTTTTATTGCTTTAGTGGCGAAGGTTCTTCCTAATCGTGTGAGCCAAAGACATGTTATACCTGTTGATAAATCTAATATTGTGAAATCTCTTCGACGGTTAAAGTCAAAGTCTTGTGACCTTGATGGTATTTGTGCGGCTCATCTTCATCCGAAGTCAACTGAACTTCTATCGCATCTTCAGTTATTATTTTGGGTGTGCCTTTCAGGGTCTATTGTTCTGCTTCATTTTTATGTGGAAGTGTTACTTCTATATTAAAGAAAGGAAAAGACCTAAGTTCGTGTAACTCGTACAGGCCGATTACCGTCGCCTGTACTCAAATTATTTGAGTATGTTCCACTTCCACATATCGATGAATTTGTTAATTATGAGGCTAACCAATTCGGCTACAAGTCAGGTCTGAGCTGTCAACGTGCTCATAGTGTTTTAGCACAGCTTATTAAGGAAGCCACTCGGAGTAATTATAGTCTTCATTTTTTCACCCTTGATAAATATAAAGCATTCGATGGTGTTCTGCCATACTCGGGCTGGGTATGCTCTTAGTCAACTTGGTGTTAATGCGCCTGTGAGTCTGGTTTTGAAGTTATGGTATTCAAATTCTTATTTAAGATTAAAGTCAGGAAATGGTGATTTTTTCGGACATATACTAGTCAAGTATGGAGCTAGACAGGGGCGAGTTCTTTCTCTCCTCATATCTTTAATGCTTCTATTGAAGATGTTTTGTCTGGTATATGTAGTTCTTGTTTTACAGGATTCACAGACGTATCATACTTAGCTTATGCTGACGACTTGCTTCTTATTAGCCGAACTGAGACTGGTTTAGCGCGTTCTGTCCTATCCGTCGCATAAATGTGACGTAGATAAACGTATATAAATGTGAATTTCTTATATTTAATGGGGTTAGTTCGTCTCATCCTTTGGATTGCAGTTCTTTTTCCGTACTACAAGTCGCTTCTTTTCGATGGCTTAGGATTTCCGTTCCCAATTCTCTAAGTTCTTATTGTTTTCAGACAATCCGGGATATTCAATTTAAGCTTAAAGTGAGGTATTCTAAAATTGCTGGAAATCGTGGACATTTCCGGCGACAAGCACTTACAAAGCTGTATTGTAAGTGCTTTTTTGCGACCATTCTGTGTTATTGTTACTGGGTTTTATATGCTTCTGAATAAAGGTGACGTAAAGAGGGTCAAGACGGATAATTATCGGTATTGTAAGCTCTTACTTTATTTACCACGATCATTTCGGAACCGAAGGTTAAGTAGTAAATATCAGGCAACGGATATTGTTCTCTGAGTGGAAAAACTAATTCAAAATTAATTGACGAAGCCCCAATCCGTCTTGGTCTTAACAATCATCTTATCCGCCTCTTTTGCTAAATTGTTATTTCTTTTTCTTGTATTTTGTGTTATTTGTAATTCTTTGTTTTTTTTTTTTTTTCTCCTTGTACTCCACTTTTTGCCTTTTGTAAGTGGGTAAGAAATGAATTATTATTATTATTATAATTGTAGAAGTAATTTTAGTTAAGGGAGAGGAGACGTAAATTGTGGATAAAGTTAAGCATCTTGGATATATTTTCAAAGTAATGGAAGATGGAATTCATACATAAAGAAAACGTTAAACCGGGGAAGAGTAGCAATGTTCACAATTTTCCAGAATAATGTAATGGGAATAAAATGTTTGTCGTTGCATAAAAGGGTCTTTTATCGTGATTAATGCTCATTCCACATTATGGAGCAAAGATTCGGGGGCATGAGAAAGCGGCTCAGGTAGAGAGTATTCAATTAGGGTACTATAAGAAATTGTTGGGCTGCATAGAACAAATAATTCCCAGTTGTTAAATGGCGATCTAGGTATATGGCCACTAATAAATGACAAGACTTGTCTCAATGGTTAAATTTTGGTTGAGAGTCGTCCAGTTACCGAGTGACAGGTTGTTTAAGGCAGCTTATGAAGATATACTCTTGCAGTGGAATAAAAGATCATGGCCACTAAGAATAAGATTAAGGTATTACTAGAGAATCAAATGATTCGAAAATGGACACAATATATATATATATATATATATATATATATATATATATATATATATATATATATATATATATATATATATATATATATATATATATATATATATATATATATATATATATATATATATATATATATATATATATATATATATATATATATATATATATATATATATATATATCAATAATCCATAAAGTCCAACATTCCATAAAGTAGAAATCCTAGTTCCAATATTTTATTTCACCAATTACCTGGCGGAGATAATATTTCAAATTTTCTTTGTGTTTGCTTATTTCCAAGAGAATAAGTATTTTAGTGAATTTTTAGTTTCTAGAAAATTACTTAGTTTTTTGCTATCATCTGATGAGGGAAGTATTGTTGTCTTATTTGCTTGCGTATAGAAGGAATTCGATTGGTATATTCTATTTGATCTGAAAATTTATTCTATTTGTTTAGTCGCCTTGTCCTTCCCTATTGGAAATTCGTTTTCAGAAGGATTTGATTCTGAGGTGGATCTAATCGCTTTCTTGAGACGATAGAAGGCCATTGTCTGAATATTTCTGAGTTTTTTTTTTCTCTTTCTCTTTTCTGAGTTCAGCTTTTTCTCTCTTTCTCTTTTTCCCCCACTCTTTCTTATTTTGTTTCTCTCTCAAGTGGTATTAGTTGATTTTTGGTTTAGTTTTGTGAGGTTTTGATTATTTTATTCTTTTACGTTAGGGTTTATTACCGCGTGTTAAAGAGAGAAAGCCGTCGGTGCCGTTAGGTTTTTTGTTTGTTCGTGTTGGATAGGTTTCTTCTTCGCAAGTAAAGATTTCACTCTTAAAAAAAAAGAAACGAAATTCTAAAATTCCAATTTCACAATTTCTAAGACAGAGCTAAGACAAATAGTCCAATTTGAATAAAAGGCACTTCTAGCATTAACCCTTTATTAGGATTGTATGACAATGATGTTAGTTCATTTGTTGATAGATAAGTCTATCTATTATCTGTCCATGCGTCATTACTAGGGCAGTAGAACTAAGGTAGATAGTCATATAACTTATATTTATATAGTCATTATATTTACTTATTTATATATTTACTTATACTTATATAGTCATATAACTTATATTTATATATATATATGTATATATATATATATATATATATATATATATATATATATATATATATATATATATATATATATATACCCCTTGCCCCAAGCATTAATTTCTAATTACTGTTAACTCCCCCTCCTTCTAAGAAACAAAATACTGTTCGCTGGTCGTTCAACTTGGCCCCTGTTCTGAGAAAAAGCATAAAATCTAGTAGAACTCTTTGTCCATTACTAAGTTAACGTTAGGGTGTTAAATCGGTCTTAGTGACTATACAATTTGTATGAGACATACTTGCTTGGCTTTAGGTATACGTTGTATATCATCACATGGTTATGTTTTATATTAGTGAACGACTGGGGGTTCTGAAAACTTATCAATTATATGAAGAAAGGAAAAAGTCTCTATTAATCCTGAATTCTGATATAACTTCTTTAGATGTATATATCGGAAATAATATTTAGTATTTAGGAGGCACATCTCTCTGTATTTCCCGTTAGCACCATTAGAGGAGTAATATTTTGCATTATACTTTATGATGTGAAAGACTGTTGAACCCAAACTTAAGTGGGAATTACAGCCTTTTCCTAATTGATTATCCACTTGATATACCTGCATTATGTTATTATCCTTAAAACAACTTTCAAGCTAAGGAATTTCGCAAGAAAATGTTTCCATATAAATTTTTTTTTTAGGTATGCAGGGGAATTTAGAGAAATTGGCCAAATGATTGACTTTGTGGCTGCCAGCATCTGGGACAATGTAAGTACCTCTTTTAGGGTCAATTTCGGACCTTCATACATTATAGCGTAAACACTCTGCAATAACCAGAGTGGAAGGACGGTCTGCTTACTGTTTCTGGTGACAATAAATAGTTAAAACTCATATGTTTTTTTTTTTTTGTAATAACATATCATTAATGTCCTCTGATATATAAGTTTATTTGAATTGATTTTATTAATTTTATGTATATAAATTAATATGTTATAATTTAAAAATAATTTAATCTATTAACTGACCTTAAAAATGATTTCAAGTAATTGTTTTAATAGCACTTGATTTGTTATGCTAGAAAAAAAATTACATTTTTCTTCCCTCTTGTCCAATTTTGTAATGTTCTCATATATATTTGATAATAGCAGCAGAGGTTGCGGAAGTTAGGCATAGAATAAACCGTAACGTATACTCTTTTTTTTTTATCGGAAACCTATTAACCGCTATGATATGACAAAAAAAAACTATGATGTTAATGTCCTCGTATATGCTCTTGTCTCTTTTTTTATTCCTAAACTGATAAAAAAAAAAGATTAAAAAATGATCATAGTAAGAAACAGGATTTTGTTTTTGTAAAATAAGCAAAAGAAATTTCAGATAAATTTAAACATTGGTTTTTTGTTGGTGACTTTTTTCAGAACATTTTTGCAGGGGCAGGGGAACCAAAAAGTGCGTTTTATCTCCCAAATAGCTATTTCTATTTCATTTAAAAAAGTTTTTAGGGTATTTTCTGGGGGAGGGAATGATGACTCTTACACTCTCCTTAGTCTTCTGTGTGCAGGGCACATAGTCCTTTTTAATCTCCATGTAATGTAACGGTGGGAGTTTTTTTTTTTTATTGTCAATCCCTGATATTTGTTAAGAAAAGAAAGAAAAAAAAAACACTATGCCACAAATGCGCGAAATCCCAGAATATATGCTGACGGAGCAATGTAAATTTCACCCATCAAACATGATGTATTTAGTCAAATTATTTTCTTGCTGAAAACTCCTTGTGGCGGAAATAGAGGCACCAATTGGAGGATGGGACTGATAGCCTCCTAGATTCTGAAAAATGCCTTTTAGGGTATTTTCATTGAAGAAAATTGAAAAAGTTAAAATTGACCCTCCTCCTTAGTTTTTGAAAAATAGCTTATTTGAAACTTTATTTTTATAAAAGTGAAATAAACATATGTCCTCCTCTAAATGTTTTTCAATACCCCTTTGCTTCTCACCCCGGATACACCCTGGGTGAGAAGCATGCTGAGCAACTGCAGTACAATGCCTTATCAGTTTCTTGGAAACATTTTCTTTCATGGTAGACATCCAGAGTTCTGTAAAGAAGAATCTAACAAGGATAAAAAAAAAAATCATAAACGCTTTTACATCCAAGTGTATGCTGTAAACTAAAAAAAAATGATTCCTTGCTAACGGGAAAAATTGAATTTTTTTAATACTAAAGATGAATGCGAATTATTTTATCATGAGTTTTATGTAAACTGCGAAAAGTGCTCGACATATGTAACGTTTCTCAACAAAGATTATTCTTGACTAAATTTACTTCAGGGATGGTTCCCAGGGTTTAGTAAAGATGAAACTAACAAAGACATTTAAAATACTTTAAAATAGCTTTTAATTCCCAATATACATCTTAAACCTGAAGAAAGATATCTTGCTAACAAAAAATTTGTTATTTTTTGTACTAAAAATGAATACGATTTTTTTCTTACTGCATAAATTTCATATAAACTACGATAAGTGCTAGACATAAATAACGTTTTTCAACAAAGATTATTTGTAACACGTTCCGAAAATCCGCATCCCTCAACAGAAAGCGACACAAGCACTCGAAATGAAAGCACGTAGTTCATATATTTCTAGTATTTGCTTAACATTTTTTCACTAACTACAATAGATTTTTTTATAGAATATATAGCAGGAAAATTTCAAAGTTCATTCATTGTGTTGCGAGAGCAACGCTTTGGTTTTGTCGTGATTTTTTTTTTTTTTTGTTCCCAGCACCTTGATTTCAGCTTATTCCTAGAAAGTGGTAAGGGTCTAGCCTCTGCGGTTTTTACGGAAAGTGTGGACCTTAGGCCGGATTGATGAATATGACTTTACATTTTGGAAAGCTTCGTAGAACTCTTGCCTGGGGCCAAAAAGGATGGTTTTTGCTTGTCCTTGAGCCAGAGCCTATAGTGTGTGAAGTGAAGAGGAGTTGTATAGCCTATGTCAGAGAGGACTATCTGAAGTTATGCAGCCAAGCTTTCGTTTCATCAAACCATGTTTCTGCTTTCGAGTGGAAACTAGCAGGCAAGCAGGCAGGCACCAGTTACAAATTGAAGATGGACTAAAATCTATAAATGTTAAATATATGCGACAGTTACCCTGCCCCACAGCCAATATATCTTCTTTGAGTGATAAATAGAAAAATTTAGAGAAGTAAAAAAGCGGCATTTTCCCACGGGTCCGAAAGTACTACCATCTATTGTTTCTACCCATTTCTGTTCTTGATTTCAGCTGAGTTTATCATTCGGTTTTTCGCACTTGGGATTGCGGTAGAGAAATGGTATCAGATGTGCCTCTTAAACTTTAAAAGTTCTCTCATTGCTAAAGAAATTAGAGTTTATCCTTTGCTCCTTTCTAAGTGATGACGTTAGAAAGTTGGCCTACGGCAAAAAAGTCAACTTTTGAACTAAGACAGATAGATTTTTTTTCGACGGCAGTCGATAGCTTTTGATGAGCTGATCAAGTATATGTCATCCATTTTTTTGTACAAAAATTCCTTCATGAGATATACCAGTTTGAAAGTTTAAAGGGGTTGACAACTTCAGTAGTAAGGTACACACTGAAACCAAAAATAGGCCGATACCAATTGTGAGACATATAGGGGAGTTGTAAGCAACAGTCGGCTGTTAGCTCATAATCATCCTCGGCAATGAGGGGTTCGCAACTCTTACTAGTTGATGTACCTATTTTTTGTTTCCGTTGTATTTGATGGTAAGACCAATTTGGTTCCAGTGGTAAGACATGTAGGGGACTTGTAAGTAATAATCGGCTGTAAGGCTACAATCATCTTTAGCAATGAGGAGTTTGCAACTTTTGCGAGTTGGTGTACCTAGTATGTATTTTAGCATCCTTACAGATTAACAACTTCAGCGTTTAGTCGCAGCGAGGAAACAAAACCAAAGTGTTGCTCTCGCAACACTTTACTCGGTGAAGCCGAGCAAAGGTTGCCGCAACACCTCACGTTGCCCATGCAACGTAAATCTAGTTATTTTTCAACCAAGCCTGTAAAATTTACAGAACAGAATTGATAACTTAGAAGGCTTGTTGCTACCTGTTTTAGCCCTGCTAAGGATTTATATGAAAACGTTTTAATCTGACACATGACAACACTTAACAATCATATATCGCAATTTGCATGTTGCGCGACTTTTATATTTCGTAATTTCACAATCATAGTTCGTATGTTATATTTAATATTTGTTTCTGTCAACCTCAAGGCCATCTGTACCATCTTTATCCATTACGGGCGGGATTCAAGCTAGCTGCTTGAAATAGGAGTGTTGTCTAGATTAACAGTCACTTTGGGCGTTTTTTAAACTGATATTTTCAAGCTAGAGAGTTTAATTTAATGAAACTAAATATTTTCAACTCAGTATTCTGTAAATACCAGGCGATAGAGATTCTCGCTGAGTAAGGTTCTCCCATTCAATTTCACTTGATGTTGATTGATGGTTTGATGAAATAAATTTTCTTTTTTGATTATCCGTATTTTTCAAGTTTAAAATGTTTGCCATGAAAGGGCCTCTATGTGGAAAAGCCAGCTTATCTTTCAGACATGCAAACTCTTTAGACGATGGAAGAAAATATTATGAATTTCTACATATATCTATATATAAGGAACATGTATATCTATGTATACATATATAAGAAAATATTGTATATATCAAGCTTTTAAGTATACAGAACGGCTGGGCTTTTCATTTACAAGCTTAATCTTAGTTGTTTTTATTAGTTTAGACTTGGAAAACTGATGTATTAATCTAGGGATTATGACTATGCTTTTAGCGTTTTTGTCGAGTTCTGTGATTAAATATTACCATTTCTATTAATTTTTCCCCTTCCATTAATAAGCTTTTGTGTTAATTACCTATTTTTGTTAATTATCTTTTAATTAGTTACTTTTTCTGTTAATTCTATTAATCTAGGGATCATGATTATGCTTTTAGCGTTTGGTTTTTGCCGTGTTCTGCGATTAAACATGACCTCTTCTGTTATTTTTTCCCTTTAATATATTAGCTTTTGTGTTAATTACCTGTTTTTTTAATTATTTTTTATTTACTTACCTTTTCTATTAATTCTATTAATTTTTCTTTTAACTAATTACCTTTTTTATTAATCGTGTTTTTATTAATTACCTTCAGGTAATAATCTTTTCTATGAATTTTCTTTCAATTATTTATCTTCTTTTATTGATTGCCTTTTCTATTAATTACTTTTTTTTAATTCTGTTAACTTTATTTCAGGTTCTACGTCCAACGTACCGGAAGTTTATTACTGGTGCTATAGATGAGGAGGCAAGACAACGTTTAGTTGAATCCGCTGTGACAAATTTGACATCACACATGATTAATGGAAAGCAAAAACAATCCTAATTGTAGACTAATTTAGTTAATGCCATTCGTGCCTTGATTAGATCAATGCGAAACAGCTGAAAAAATGTTTTTGGGGCTTATAGCTTAATTAATCCTGTCGCCTTTTGGAGGGGGGGGGGTAAGTGCCTTTAATGACCTATTCAGTATGTTAGTATTTTTTGTTTAACATCCTCTCAAGTTTTGCTCAAACAACCCCCCTCCTCTTTTTTTATTGTCTTTCAGATTCCTAGAATAAGTCTATATCATTTTCGTTCAGGAATGTCCATCTTTTCATACTAAAAATTGTCCCTGTCTAACGCAGAAATGGGTGCTAACACGATAAAGAGCTATAAAACTTTATTTTTGTCAAGAAACAGAGAAGTTAATTGGAGGCAGCATCC
Organism: Artemia franciscana; assembly: GCF_032884065.1. Taxonomy (NCBI): domain Eukaryota; kingdom Metazoa; phylum Arthropoda; class Branchiopoda; order Anostraca; family Artemiidae; genus Artemia; species Artemia franciscana. Next base: position 12,908,891 of record NC_088867.1, on the reverse strand, counting down.
AGTTTCTTCGTTTTCTAATTATTATTATATGTTATGTTTGTGTTTCATTAGTTAAAAATCCTTAAGGCATATAGTACTGGTGATGATTCTTTTCTTTTATGTTAGGAATGTTTTGTATACTCCAGTGTATCTAAGGTTTTCAACTCTCGAAAAGCAATATGTTATGTTTGTTTTTTGTGTGCCATAATGGGGTAGCAGGAAAGTGACTTACATTTATTTTTTATATGGATGAGTGTATATATATGATAAAACGTATCGTAATATCTTTACCCTTTAAAGACCTTTAAAGTTGCATTATACGTTTATTAGGATGGTCTGACTGAAGAGTCTATAGGTTTATGAAATAAGACACAATTTTGTTTTATTTTTATTTTATTTTTCGGCAACGCAAAGGGAAGATGTTGAAAATGAATGGCTAATACGTATACATATATATATATATATATATATATATATATATATATATATATATATATATATATATATATATATATATATATATATATATATATGTATATATATATATATTTATATATATATATATATTTATATATATATATATATTTATATATATATATATATGAAATAACTTACAACCCTTGATTATAGATAATTTTCTGTCACAAAACCTCAAAAATAAAATAAGACACATGTCTCTTAGTCAAAAATACGACTTTTTACATTTTTATTAATCATTTATATCATTTCTACGTGCGCGCTGTATTACATGACATGTGAAAATTTAGAAGGTTCCAAATCCTCACCTGAATCATCCTCATTACTAAACTAGGCACGTACGGGGATTTATTTGATTTATTTTTTATCTTTTTTTTTTTGAGGGAACAGTCATAAAGAAACATATTTTTTGATAATTTGAATAAGAAGTATCCGGAAGTTCGGAGAATTTAGGACTCTTTCGGAAAGGATAGGAGAAAGAGGCAAGGAAGAAGATGGTCCAAAGTACAAAACAGTAGGACCCACTTCAGGAGGTGGTGGCGAAACAGGAACAGGTACTGGTGGTAATGTTGGAGGAAGCTCATCAGGAGCTTGTGAGGATGGTACCACCGTAAGAGACCCAAACAATTGTGGTAAATACAAGCTTTGTAGCCATGGAACATATGTTGAGCAGTATTACCCGAATGGACTTTTCTGGAATGAGGTACGAAACTACAAACTTTACTGTCCTTTAAAAAAATTTTTTTATGGGGGGGGGGGTGTAAAAAAGAAAATTCTTGACTATTTGCTTTTCGAAGTTCCTATTTATCCATTGAAGCAGAGCTTAGAAATGGCCCAGATAATATGGAGGTTATTAGATGAGAACAAAGCCTAAAGTGGCTGCTGTTGAAAGCGAAAATTCCAACTTCGGTTTCACTTGGAGGACGAATTGCTAATTTTAACTCCCAATTTGACTTCTCGTATCACTAGGAAACCTTTCCCCCATCTCTTGCACTTTATTCCCAGCTGGTACCCAATCAATGTGACTCTGGTTTGAGAGTTCCTGCATGCGAAAATTATCCTGTAATAAATAGTCCCCCTTCTGGTCACCCTACTACTAGGCAAATTGATCTTGTCCCTACCTACAGCAGCCTCGTCCCTGCTAAATATGATAAACCCCAGCCACTCCCAGAAAGTGCAAAGAACTCTTCTCCCTCTAACTCCCTTTTCAAATCGTTTGCCAGATAAAACGTGTGTTTCTTGTGCTCATGATAGTAAACATAATAATAATAAATTACCTTACCATTTCCCTGGGTTGTTATTAAGTAATACAGAAAGCCTTAATTTTGAAAAACTTATTGAGCTTGAAATTACGGCGAATAAGCTAGAATTAGATTTAATTTGTATAACCGAGGTTCAGTCCCAAAACCTAGATAGTCTGAAGATGGCTTATTTTAACGAGTTTATTAAATTCCACCCACATGATCATTACCTTGGTAAAAAGTTTGGGGGGGAGGTAATAATTTTTTGTCATGATAATTTGTCGCCAAGGGAAGTATATGTTCCAGGAATAAATGAGTATTATGAAATAATTTGGATTAAAGTTAAACCGAAAGTTCTATCATGCCCATTAACTAATATCATTGTTGGTTCTTTTATTATTCACCCGGCCAAAAATCGGAGCAACGTAAAGACTTCTTGGAAAAACTCCATGCATCGCCTGATTACTTCCAATCTAAACATCCAAATGCTGGGATCCTACTTACCGGTGACAAAAATGAACTAAATATAAGTCATCTTTATCTGGAAGCTAATCTAAAACAAATTGTTAATATCCCAACCACAAAAGGTGGTGCTTCCCTTGACATTATTTGTACAAACATGCATGAATTCTATCAAAGACCCAGTACTATGCGTAAACAATGAACGAGTTACCTAGCTTACAGCCCATGTTGCGAGGAACGTGGGGGAGGTTGACATTCCCAGAGATGTAATACAACCAACGGTTCCATAACGAATTACAAATAGATTGTTTAACTAAAAGATTATTGAGAGTCTAAAGCAGGATATACTTTGCACTATTTTCCATTCTAAAACTGGTGAGAATACGGCTTAACTTGTTAATAAGAATTGGATCTTTCAGTTAAACAATTCACTTGTCATTTGTTCATTTCAGTGGTTAAATTCCACCTTTGTTATTCATTGTTGGATGTGAATGGAAGCAGTCCTCAAATTTTTAGGGCATCCTTTGAATGTGACCTGGTGTTACCCCTTACTGAAATCACATTGACAATGATTAAGAATATGGTATATTTGAAGGGAACCTAAAAATTACTAAAACAACTTTAAAACAATTGTAAGTAGCCTGCTTACTTTTATCATTTCTAAAATTGTATTGCTATGGTTTATCAACACATAATTTGCTCCTATATACGTTGCTATTATACTTATGATAGTGCTATTGTTTTCTCTTCCTCTTAAGTAGCGTTCGCTGTTTGCTATTGTGAAGTATAAAAAAATATGTAATATGGACTATTTTAATCTATATTACTATATTAATCTATCAGATCGAAGAGATGGGGGAGGGGATGAAACAGTGTATCTTAAGGAAGTAAGTATTTATCATTGTTTTAAAGTAGTTTTCAGAACTTTTTAGAGTTTCCTTCGAATAGTTCTCTGGTTTTCTAGAGAATTCCGCCATTAGATTAAAAAAAGTCCTACTGACGCTTTGAAATGTAATGGGTCTTCTATATTTCAAAAAGAAGGTGTTATTTTCTAGGCAATGCAAAAGTTGCGCTATGTTCCATTTTGAAACTAGTAAGAATAGAGCTTAACTTGTATATAAGATTTAAATCTTCACAATGTAGGGGACTGAAGAGAATGTGATGAGATTGGTAGCCTGCCGTTTTTCCAGGCTTATATCTATTTACTTATAATTCTAAAAGCCTTTTCTTAATATTCATGCTTTAGCAGACCTTTCATGAACAGCTTTTTTTTCTTTCTTCTGCAATTGCAGTTGCAATTTTATTTATATTCAAAAATGAATTGAACAGAAATTATAATGGTTAATTTCTTCTTTTCCTATCTGCTTTTTGTCCTATAACAGACCATAACCCTTTCCAAACGCGTTAGTCTCTGCTGTTGTAATTTTGTCCCAGCCTCTCCCTCCCTGATAGGCCCAGGCACACTCCTGGGCTATGTATAAAAGTTATCCATTTTGGAAGCTTTGCCATTATTTTTTGTGTGTCAAAAGTTTGTTCATTCCTATTTGAAAAGCAAACATAATCAACAAACTTTTTATATTTCCCTATATAAAAAGACTTCAAAAATATTAACAAAAACACCTATATTAAAAAGACGTATAAAAAAAAACTTTTTATATAGCCCTGGGTCGTACCTGGCTGCATGAAGAGGGAAGAGGTGTAATTATAACAGAAGTGATTATCATATTAGGAATGGGTATCAGATTGTATTTTTTCCTCTTCGTTTGGTTTGAGTCTACTTTTCTTTGACTTGAGAATTTGAAAACCTGGCAGTTATGCAGAATGATTTCACCCTCTGAAGGAAACACTATAATAAAAAAAGACACTATCTATATAATATATGTTCTGAAGGAAACACTATAATAGTATAAAGAATAATACTATTTTAATTCCTGATTCAACACTCTTTTCAAACATAACCCTCCCTACCATGAAAATCGCACCCAATTCCCTCTCTTAATGAGGCAAGACATTACCCTAGGCCAACTACAAAAATCTACAAAAACACTATAATAACAAAACTTTTACTTTATAATATGTAGGAAATGTCTATTTATCATGTTTTCAGAGTGCCCTGCAGATTAATCCACAATTTTTCAATTTACGTACGTAGCTAAGGATTACCTTGCCCCATTACAGCTACCATATAGTTGGATAAAGAGGTGATTTTGGGGGGAAAGGGGTGTAGGAGGGGGGCTAGTTCCCTCCAATATTTTTAGATACTTAGAAATGGCAATAGAGTTTGTAATTCCTGTTCTAAAAAGCCCTCTCCTGATGTTCTAGGACCAATGGTTCGATACGATCAACCCTAGGGAAAAAAAGACGCATCCATGATCTTTCTTCTGGCCAAAAATACAAGTTCTAGATTTTGCAGAGGAGCTTGAAACCTCTACAGTGGAGTTTTCTGATATGCTGAACCTGATGATGTAACTTTCTTTAAGATTCTTATTACTTTTAGGGGGTGTTTCCCCTTCCTTTTTCAAAAATTCAGCACATTTTCTCAGGCTCGTATCCTTGTATGGGAGAGCACTATGCTTAATGAATACTATAATTCGAAGTCAGTATAAGCCCATTCCTCAAATATATATATATATATTGGTTACTATTGAGCCGCGTCATTTGTTCTTTCCTTTGTATGCTTAGCAACAATTTTGCAAGATCCATAAGTGTTATGGTTCTTACCTTTATATGCTAGTTTTTACGTCCAATTTTAAGCAACTTACTAAATTAGGGTATATTCTTTAAATATTCCCGTTACTTAAACAATTTGCTATATGCTGTATTAACTCTGACAAGTGAGTTTCACTTTGGAGTAAAACCTTAGGTCTGAATTGATGTCTTGTATTCAGAGCCAATGAAGGAAAAATTTCACTGATGAAACCTTCAGTTGTCACTAAATTTAGAATTTAGCTCTTTCCTTCTAGACAGGGGCACTCCTAAGCTGGTACTGCAAATTCCTGTAATACATAATTTAAACACCCAGTTTAGTGGAATATTTCCTCTTCAACTATACCTAGGGTAAAAAGACAAAGTTAGACTAGATTGCCAGGACTAGGCAAGCTAGTTTGATCTATACTTGACAATGTTATAAGGGTAAAATTCTAGTTGATTGACTTTTGGCTATCAAGGAGGCACACTCGTGCCTCTTTAAAGAGGCGAACCACGACAATGTTAAGCGATCTTCGGTTCCAGTGGTCGCAGAGGGATGGGGAGGGATGCATTTCGTAGCCCATGCTCCAACTAAGAAACCTGCCAGATTTCATCCCCCTCCGACTTTTCCTTCATGGGGAAAATCTGGCCGAAAGTTTCGACCCCCCAACCCCACCCCCCCCCCCCCCCCCCCCTTTAACTTTGTCCGATCGAGCTGAAACTCACAAGTTAAGGTCCCCTAGGGCCCAGGAGCTTATCCACGAAATTTCAGCTCGATCTGATAACTCCTTCCCTGTTTTCCAGAAACCACGCATAGCCACTTAATGTTCATGTGCTCCTTTTGTTTTTTTTCGCCACGCCTACAGGTCACAGCCGACATCAGATCTGGGTGTACGAAGACTCATTTGACGCGGGATTCTCCGAGCAATTTTGCTTGAAAGTTTCGTCGGAAAATCTTAACCCCCCGATTTTCTAGCTTAAAAAAACCTCATTTCCCCATAAGAGCCCATGTTAAGTTTTTTGTTGTTAAAAGTTACGAATTTCAACATTCAAGTACATCAAAATGATCAGCTCGACATGGTGAGACGGACTGAAAGCTTCAAATAATTCTGTCTTAATCCGTAAAATTTTTATTTGAGAAAAATGACAGAAACCCTTTTTTTCTGCCACGCCTACAGGTGACAGCCGACATCGGATCTGGGTGTACGAAGACTCATTCGACGCGGAATTCTCCGAGTAATTTTCCTGGAAAGTTTCGTCGGAAAATCTTAACCCCCCGATTTTCTAACTTAGAAAAACCCATTTGAAGGAGGTACACTCGTGCCTCTTTAAAGAGGCGAACCACGACAATGTTAAGCGATATTCGGTTCCAATGGTCGCAGAGGGATGGAGAGGGATGCATTTCGTAGCCCAAGCTCCAACTAAGAAACCTGCCAAATTTCATCCCCCTCCGACTTTTCATTCATGGGGAAAATCTGGCCGAAAGTTTCGACCAACAAAGTTTTTTGTTGTTAAAAGTTACGAATTTCAACATTCAAATACATCAAAATGATCAGCTCGACATGGTGAGACTGACTGAAGGCTTCAAAAAATTCTGTCTTAATCCGTAATTAAATTTTATATTGGAAAAAATAAAAATAAAAACTCACCATCATCCGGCAGTTTCCTCTCGGCTTCTACGAATACTTCGTAAAAAAAAAATTTATTATACTTCGGCTTAGTGTCGAGGATCTCTGTCATGAACACAACAAAAAACCTGTACAAAAGAGTCTTTAAAAGCCTGTTGGGGGGCGGCAGCCACCCAACTTCCTCTCCTAATTCCTGTACGAGGAGTACAGGAATTATTAAATTACATCCACCATGGATTGTAGAAAAACGTACAGAAATATTATGAAAAAAACTTCGTTTTCCTAAAGAGTTAAAGAGGCTGCGTCCCAAAGTCGAACCTTAAAACGTACAGGAATTAGGAGAGGCAGTTGGGGGGCTGCCGCCCCCCCAAACCCCCCGCTGTTAAAGACTCTTTTGTACAGGTTTTTTGTTGTGGGGGCTGCCGTCCCTTAACCCCCCGCTCTTGGCTTCGGAAAGGCCCTCTTTTAATTAACAAAGAATACAAAACAGGATTTTGTTTGCTATCCTACCCCCGCCCCCAGCTCTTAGCTTGTGTGCTCTGTGTCTAGGAAACAGTTTCAATAATTATGTTAAAATGTAAATGGAGTGGTCAACTTCATTGTTACTAATTACTAGTTTGGGCCCAATGGTTCTCCTGTCCTCTTGCGTTTAACATTTTCGAAGTTATTCCATTATTCATTCATTTCAATTTTTTGTAAATTAAAAGAGGGCCTTTCCGAAACCAAGAGCGGGGGGTTAGGGGGGCAGCAGCCCCCCACAACAGAAAACCTGTACAAAAGAGTCTTTAAAAGCGGGGGGTTTGGGGGGGGGGGGCGGCAGCCCTCCAACTGCCTCTCCTATTTCCTGTACGTTTTAAGGTTCGACTTTGGGACGCAGCCTCTTTAACTCTTTAAGAAAACGAAGTTTTTTTCATATTATCTTGTAAAGGGGTTAGGTTAGGAAAACAAAACTTTCATGGATGAGTCTAAAGGCTAAAATATGTCTTGGGAAGGTATTTTGAAGTACCTACCTCTACTCCCTCTCCCTCTAGAGGGTCCTGACTTTTGATGACCTTCAAAAATGTGTGTTATAAAAGTGAAACCTTGCAAAATAGATCTTCTGCTTGAATGAAGTACAACAAAATTGTTTTCAGCTTCACAACTATGCTAAATCCCAATTTATAAGGTTTTAAAGATATGCAAATATATTTCCAAAATTTTGCAAAAAAAAACATTGATGTGGCTCCAAATTCTACTCAAATAATAGGAATTACATTTTCAGAACTAAAGGCAGAGAAAAAGCAGGTCAATGTTCCTATTATCTGAACAATTGTTCAGTGTCATGAAACTATTGTAAATAGATGCATCTAGGATAAAAACATAGGACTTTGCATCTAGGATAAAAACATGTCCCTTTATAGAACCTTTTTAGCTGATTTCATAAAAAGGCAATCGTGTTAATTCTATCCTAACAGCTTTTGCGTAAAAATTGCCTGAGAACTTCGATTTGCTGAATTTCACGTGATCTTACCTTTTTATAAGAACGCCAAGCTTTTACGTCAGAACAATTACATCATTCACATTATTTAGATTTCTACTATATTTTAAATGCATGTTTTCACAATAATTTCAAATATATAATCAGATTTTTTTTGATGAGGGAATGTTTTCAAGCATGTGTTTAGGCAAACTTTTTGCATTGTGAACAACTTTTTTTTTTATTAAACATAGACCTCCCATAAAAATCTGTCATCACTTTCTTAGTGCGACTTTTAATTATAATTTCAAGAATGAAAAATAAAAAGCACTCATGGCCTAACAGTAACAAGTTTGGAAAATGGAGAGGAATATTTGTTTAAGAAACAGAAAGGTTTTTAGACTTCAGAAATGGCATTTGAGGTTCAATCACAATTAGATTTTACTCAAGCCGAGATTCAGCAAGCGCTAATGTGCGGCAATGAGCATTTTTCATTGAATTCTTTTGGTTCATGGAATTTTTTTGGTTGGGGGAAAGTAGTTGATGGGAGGGGGTTAAATGGGAGGATCTTTCCGTAGAAGAATTTTTCATGGGAGAAAATAATTTCCATGAAGGGGGCGCAGGGTTTTCTAGCATAATTTAAAGAGACAGAGAAAAATAAATATGAATTTTTTTCATATTATATACCCCTTATATATATATTCCCCTTATATACGTAATAAAACATACGAATATAAAAGTTTGTTATGTAAATTAATTCGTGTTATGTATATTTTTTACTAATAAAAATGTTCGTAAGTAATTAAAAGTTCTAGTTGCCTTTTTAATTAACAAAAAAATTGGACGGCAACTAGGCTTCCTCCCTCGCTCCTTTTTTCTCAAAATTGCCCGATCAAAACTATGAGAAAGCCATTTAGCAAAAAAAAATTATAATAAAATTACACGAATTTCGTTTTAATTATTCATCTGCGGAGCAGTTTTTAAAAGAATTCTCCATTTTCCAAAGACAAAATATTTTTCTTTTTTCAAAATAATAGTGTTATTAGGGCAAAATTACATTTTTGTCAGTGTTAAGCTGTTTAGGACCATGTATTTTTTACTTAGTTTCTGCTTTCCCCTGCCTAAGTACATTTTTATTTGGCTTTCACTACTACTAAAAGCTACACACCCGCGTGAGATATTTCCCATTACAAATTGAATTCAATATTTTTTCAAGTATTTAAAGATATGGATGGTTTTGAAGTTTCTGCTCAGCCCACTTAGATAATGGAAATCCATATGTACTTGTAGCCAATTTGACTAAAAAAAGCTTCAGAAGCCAAAGCGAGGCTGATTTTTAGCCAGTTGAAAGGAAAAACGAAAAGGCAAGATATTTCAGGAATATATTTAACACGAAAACTAATTTTTGAAGTAAACTGTATCAGAACACATAAATAGATCTTCAAATGTCTTTTTGTTGTTTCTTTTCTAAAGGCTGAAAATAAGCCTCGTTTTGGATTCTAAATTCTTTTAATTGCATTTTTAACTTTTTTTTTAAACATACATAGCCGGCGTGGTCATAGGACGTATCTAGTTGAGCCAGAACTTATCAGAAAACATAAGAAGAGCTTTGACTTTCTTTAAAACTATGAAAATTGATCCTTATGCTTACCAAATGCAAGATATTAAATAATATTTTTATTGAATATCTTTTTCTGTATAGCGCTTAACCTTTCATTTAAGCCGAGGGTTATAAATGTAGTTTTCAATAAAAAGTTTGACTTTTTATTGTTTTCGATGAGAGATTTCTTTACTTCACACTTTCTTCTCTTTACTTTAAATTTAGTTACAAGCACATAAAAAATAAAACCTTTTCAAATAAACTTTTATTGCTTATTTTTTATAAGTAAAAGCTAACTTTAAAACCACATATACCAAACAAAAGTGTTTTGATAATCTTTAAAGATCACAAAAATTAATCAAACACTAAAAATTAATTGCGAATAGCTGACTAATCAAATGTAAATAACATAAATTAAAGAAAGGGAAGAATCGCAGGTCTAAAAAAGAAGGTTTGGAAAAGAGGAAAGAATTTCAAGCAGAAAAATAGTTTAGTTGGACTCAAGTTGGAGACAAGTCTTCTCGGTATCGTAGAAAGCAAAAATCAACTTAAGCGGATAAAATCAAGTCCTGTCAGGATTAAATTCAGAGAGTATATTTATATTGTAAATCTGATCAAAGTTCGTAATCTATGGATAAAGGAAAAGTAAAGAAATAATATATGAAAATGGCAGCACCCTCTGCCATAACCAAAATATAATATATTTATTTTATCCCCTATGCAGGGGTGAGTTATTGTGACGTAATAAAAAAACCATCCCTAATTTTTCCAGCTCCATGACGTTCAACCAATAGGCCATATGCGTTTGTATCACTCGATTATTCTGTGCATTCCTTAATCACAAGCTTGCTTGGGTGTCACTTCAGTCAATATTCACTGAGAAAATTTGCCTTATTTTCGAAAACGGGGGAAAAAAACCCCCTAAAAGCCATAGAATCGTAACAAAAATCACATCATCAAATTCAGCGTATCAAAGAACCCTAATGTAGAAGTTTCAAGCTCATATCTACAAAAATGTGGAATTTTGTATTTTTTTGCCAGAGGATCACGGATGCGTTTTTTTTCTTCTTTCCCAGAGGTGATTGTATCGACCCAGTGGTCCTAGAATCTTGCGAGAGGGCTCATTCTAACGGAAATGAAAAGTTCTAGTGTCCTTTTTCAGTGACCAAAAAAATTGGAGGGCACCTAGGCCCCCTCCCACGCTAAATATTTTCCCAGTCAACAGATCAAAATTCTGGGATAGCCATTTTATTCAACGAAGTCGAAAAACCTTATTACTTTGTCTTTGGGGACGACTTACTCCCCCACAGTCCCAGTGGGAGGGGCTACAAGTTACAAACTTTGACCAGTGCTTACATATAGCAATGGTTATTTGGAAGTGTACAGACGTTTTCAGGGGGATTTTTTGGTTGAGGAAGGGGGGAGGTTGAAAAGAGGAGGATATGTTAGGGGAAGTTTCCTTGGAGGAAGAAAATTTCCATGAAGGGAGCGCAGGATTTTCTAGCATTATTAAAAAAAAATTAAAAAATAAATATGAAAGTTTTTTCAACTGAAAGTAAGGAGCAGAATTAAAACCACTTAAAACGAACAGAAATTATTATGCATATGATGGGCTCACCTCCTCCTAATACCTCGCTCTTTATGCTAAAGTATTTTTAGTAATTTCAACTATTTATTCTACGGCTTTTGTGATTAAGGGGTCATTCTTAAGAAATCGGGACAAAATTAAAGCTTTAGTGTAAAGACCAAGGTACTGAAGAGGGGGTGAACCCCCTCATATACGTAATAAAAACATGAGAATACAGAAGTTTGTTACGTAAGCTAATTTATAAGTTACGTATATCTTTTACTAATAAAAACATTTGTAAAATATTAAAAGTTCTAGTTGCCTTTCTAAGTAACCAAAAAACCGGAGGGCGACTAGGCCTCCTCCCCCGCTCCTTTTTTCTCAAAATCGTTCGATCAAAACTATGAGAAAACTATTTAGCAAAAAAATAAATAAATATGCAAATTTCGTTTTAATTATTCATCTGCAGAGAGCCAAAATAAAAAAAATGCATTGATTCAAAAACGTTCAGAAATTAAATAAGAAAACAAGTTCTTTAACGGAAAGTAAGGAGCGATATTAAAACTTAACACGAACAGAAATTACTTCGTTGCTTCCTCATCAACGCCCCGCTCTTTACGCTAAATTTTTTACTGTTTTTTTAAAAGTAGAGTTAAGAGAAAGAGTCAAACTTTAACGTAAAGAGCGGGGCGTTGATGAGGGAGCAGCTCCTTTCACTTACGAAGTAATTTCTGTTCGTTTTAAGTTTTAATGTCGCTCCTTACTTTCCGTTAAAAAAACTTGTAATTTATTTATTTAATCTATAGTAGGAACCATCTCCAGATAAGTTGACACCTACCTGAGTCAAAGCCCAGCTATAATTATAAATATGTTCCAAATTAAGTTTTACATACTTATTTCCCATATGACAATCGTACAAAACCAAGATATTCTTTTTTAATGACAGAGTAACAAACTAACTCAAATTTTTTTTTACTGCAAAAGTTACACAAAGGATAAAATATATAAACAATAAATAGATTTAACAGAACCACAAGAAAGAGCACGAAAACCGGGAAGGAAACATAACAAGAGCTAAGAGCTCATATGACACTTGTGACGAGGTCGAAAGAACCAAGAGCTCATGTGGCATGAGCTCTAGCAACATTCTAAGAATCAATAGATTAATTTAAAAGGAAAATCAGAGGCTTATTGCCGGTCGAGATTTAAAATGAGAGCTCTGAGGCACAGGGTCTTTGTAAATATTAAAATTCCTTAAGATCCGATTACCCACTCGTAAGTTAAAAATACCTTCTTTTTTTTTAATTTTTCCTCTCCCTTCAGACCCCTAGATGGTCAAATCGGGGAAAATGACTTTATAAACTCAATTTATGGAGGTCCCTGACACGCCTACCAATTTTCATCGTCCTAGCACGTCCAGAAGCACCAAACTCGCCAAACCACTGGACCCCCCAATGTCAACGGATCTGGTCGGAAATTAAAATAAGAGCTCAGAAGCATGACTTCCTTCTAAATATCAAATTTCATAAAGATCTGATAACCCATTCGTAAGTTACAAATACCTCTTTTTTTCCGAATTACCTCCCCCCCCCAACTCCTCCAAAAAGAGCGGATCAGTTCCAGTTATGCCAGTCACGTACCTTGGAATTTGCGATCGCTATATGTCACTTGTTAAATACCTAGTGCCATATAAACTATACTGAAAACAGCAGATACTTTACACATTTCATACCTTAAACCTCAACCACACAACACACCTCAAAATTTACTATTTTCTTCTCAACTGTATAAAATACTTGATTGACATTCAAGCATTTGGGAGAATTCCTTCTAACAAATACCAGGTTAGAAGGATTTCTCCCCTGTACGTAATTTTTATGCTCGTTAGTATGGACTGCTAAATAAAAGCATCTTTTCCACACATTATATTTAAATGGTTTTCACCTCTGTGTTTTCTCTGGTTTTCAATCAAATTACCGTATTCATTAAAACATTTGTTACGTTTATCACATTTAAACAGTTTTAAACCTTATATGTAGTTTTTTATGCGCGTCCAAATTCTGATATTTAGAAAAGCATTTCTTACACGCATCACATTTAAACGGTTTTTCACCTTTATGCAATCTTTGGTGCACATTCAAATGGCCTGAATGAGAAAAGTCTTTGTTACATACGTCACATTTAAACGGTTTTTCACCTGTGTGTGTTCTCTGGTGTTTAATCAAATTGCCTGACTGAGAAAAGCCTTTGTTACATACGTCACATTTAAACGGTTTTTCACCTGTGTGTGTTTTCTGGTGTTTAATCAAATTGCTGTTCTCAGAAAAGCCTTTGTTACATACGTCACATTTAAACGGTTTTTCACCTGTGTGTGTTCTCTTGTGTTGAATCAAACTGCTTGATTGAGAAAAGTCTTTGTTACATACGTCACATTTAAACGGTTTTTCACCTGTGTGTGTTCTCTGGTGTTTAATCAAATTGCCTGACTGAGAAAAGCCTTTGTTACATACGTCACATTTAAACGGTTTTTCACCTGTGTGTGTTTTCTGGTGTTTAATCAAATTGCTGTTCTCAGAAAAACATTTGTTACATACGTCACATTTAAATGGCTTTTCACCTGTATGCACTCTCTGGTGCCGAATCAAATCGTTTGATTGAGAAAAGGTTTTGTTACACATGTCACATCTAAACGGTTTTTCACCTGTGTGTGTTCTCTGGTGCACATTCAAATGGCTTGATTGAGAAAAGCCTTTGTTACATACGTCACACTTAAACGGTTTTTCATCTTCATGCAATCTATGGTGGATATTCAAACTGCTTGAATGAAAAAAGCGTTTCTTGCCTACATCAAACTTATTTAGTATTTTCCCCGTGTTTGTTCTGGGACATCTTTCTAATTTTCCGCGGTTTTCAAAGTGCCAGTGACTATTAGAAATTATTTCCCGATTTTCTATACTTTTCGCTTCTGATTCTGATTCATGTGAATTCGAGCAACCATTAGTGGACTGATTCTGTGAAACCACTAGCAATGCATTTTCCTGCAGGTCTAGTTCAGACAGGTTTGGTGAAAAGTGACCTTTTATTATTAGATGTTGTTTTATATCATCAATGCATTCACACAAACAAATGGGGCATCGTCTTGTTTCTCCCATTTGGTGTTCCATAAAATGTGGAACAAACTCTCTGTAATCACGAGCTACTGCAGGGCAGACATCGCACTCGATTGGTGAAAGTTTTTCACAGCCAGTGTCAAAATGAAGATTCAGCATCAAAAATGATTTCTCTGTTTTCCCACAGGAGTCACAACACCAGATCCCAGCAGTTAATTCTTCTATAGTCTTCTCTCTCAGCCTTTTCACGACAATGATTAGTTTTGGGCCTAAGAGTTCTGGTTGAATTATACCATCAGAAGTGCTCAAAGTAGAACTCATTATCTCTAAAGTAAAAAAAAAAAATTGAAGCTAGCATAACAATTATAAATAAAAGTGAGCGTTTCAAAAGTAATACATGATTAGGATGTAAATTGTCTCCTCGGTATTTTCAAGTTTTTAAGCTATCTTAGCACAGATCAAACTTAATTCTAAATTGAAGAAGAAGGGAAAGAAATACTTCAAACTATCAGTTTGTTGAATTAGAATATTTAAAAAACTCACTACAGAGTAGCGCTGAAACAGATAGTATGTAGGTAATACTTTTATTATGTTTTAAATAACAAGTTACTACTGACATCATGATCCTGAAAACGTTAAAATGAAACGAAAAAATCAACAAATTTTTCATTAAAAAAAAAAATGTAAAATACCGCTAAAAGGTTAAAAAATATATAATGAGAATGAACTAATATTTGAATTCGACAGATTTATATTCCCCTCTTAAATGTATAATATTACATTAAAATTACATTCGGTAATGAAATTTTTAATTTGTTTAATCAGCATAAATTTTTGTAATATATTTGAAACTTAAGATTTTCAGAATCACTTCCAGTTTTAATGCACAGTGCCACTTCCCTCATCAGCCCAAAAACTTGTATATATTTCAAAGCTACAAAAAAGTAGTAGGCTGCTTTTGTTGGTTTTATCAAATTTGACAGTTCTTATTTTTATTCAACAGCTGTTTATAAGATGCTGTTCAGAAATTCGGTCGAAAGAGCCTCATAGAGTCTAGAGTATAACACAATGGCTTAAAACATAGTGGCATTATTATTATTTTTTTTAATTCCGAGGAATATTGTCTTCTAGGCTGGTCCTTTCTACCTGAAATCTACCTGAAAAATCAGGGTAGTAGACAGGGAAATTTCCACTACTTTAAAGAAAAGATTATATTGCAAAGCTTATATTGCAAGATTGTAAAAAGATTAGCAACTTAATCTTAAAGAAGTAATTGAAAGAAATAATCAGGATTAGAAGTCTGAGACAATTTAGAGAGTCAAAACATTTAAGGAGAAAAAGTGGCAGTCACCAGTTAGACAGAATATTATTTTTCAAGGAGGGCCTTGCAAATTGTTTTGGTCTGTTTGCCATTTTGGATTCCTGGTATGCAATATGACGAATTCAATCTCACCATTTTGTTTTGTTTCTAATACCTTTGATGGTAAGATAAATATGCCTCTGGTTGGTAAAACATTGATTATAAATATATCCTTTAGTTTTAAACCACTTCAGAAAATTAATTATGTACTTTTATTTGAATATAGTGATTTAACCAAATTAAAATTCTACTGCAAAACTTTCTGGGAGGCAGTTCATATCATAACGCCCCATTTTCTGATTGCTTCAAAATTTATAATTATCTTCTCAAAATCAAAATAATAAATATATTTAAATCTTAATGTAGAAAAAATATAAATACTACAGTTCTATGCAAAGATCCCTAGCTTTTTAAAAATTAATATTTACCATTTTTAAAATCTTCAACCTAGAGAGCAAATCCAGTTTAGCAAAAACAAGGAGCGCTATTCTAGCATTTTTATTAAGGAAGGGGGTATGAGGAGAGCCACTTCTGGATAGTCAATGGGCATGAACTATTCTTCAGGGAAAAACAGAGGTGGTTCTGGCTATTTCAATTTGCTTATATTCACAGTAAGTATTAAGTTTTATCATATAGGTATTTATAGTAAGTAAGTAATTTACTGCCAACTGCAACCCCTACTTTGTCTCAATAAAGATACAATTTTAAAACTACAAATTTTAGATTTTTTATTTCTAACTACAAAATGATTATAAATTTTAGATTTTTTATTTCAAATTTGTGTCCCTGGAATTTTTACGCTCGGGGTGAGTGCCAATAAACCTTTCGTCTCTAAGACCACCTGTGGTGAAAAGGATATTAGAAAACTTGTGAAAACACAAACCTAAAGGTGTTTAAAAAAAGGGTGAAAATTCTGATTGTTTTCCATTAGTCTAAGCAAAAATCATGTCTCTTTGTCAAAAGGAGCCATCACAAATATGAGCCAAAGTTGATGTTGGACCATTAATTGGATCATATCTGTTAATTAATTTGATCAAAGTTGAGCTGCCTTCAATGTTAAGTTTGTCTCCACTGTCATTTTTGTGTTGCTATAAAAAGACGTAGATGGTAATCGAATCCCTTTTCAATATCTTTTTTCTTCTTGTTCAACTTATCGTTGCTTTATAAAGTTAGTTCTGAGCCAAAGACAGGAAGAAAGGATTTGTACCCTTTATTGGTTGTATTAGCCTGTTAGAAGCAATTAAAATTCATACAAATTAAATTTTTTAAGAAAATTATAAATCACATCAAGGATGAGAGCTCGACAATGCTAGTTTTTAGGGAACTGGTTAAGGAATCAAAAGTTCGGCCATCTTACATTGCTGAGCTTAAGGACGTACTTATTCTGAATTAATAATTTACATAATATTTAGCAGCCCAGCTGTCCTGATCCTGGGACCATATGTGCACTCTTCCACCTAGTGGGGAGGGGGAGAGATATACCAAGCGGTCAAAAAGTAAATATGGCCCGTCCCTTCCCTAAGTCTTCAAAAGGACATTTATTTTTCCAGCGATAACAAAGAAAAATTACTATTTAGCAAAGACATTACTGTCAATAAGCTTGACTTGAGACGTGTTAATAAGCTTGGATTCTTTGCCGTTAACATTAAAGTCCCTACCCCCCCCCCATCCCCTTCCATTTCCAAAAAACCTTTACCTATCATAGGAGACAAAATCTCACAGTTCAACTAAACACTATTCCAACAACCCTGTGCATCACTTCATGAGATTTCAAAATGACATCTTAGCAAGTCAAAAAGTATCTTCTTTAAATTACCATTGTTGAAATATTATTTAGGCAAAATGCAACCACACTCATTGAACAGAAAGAAAAATCACTTTCTTTTACGAGGGCAGCAATGATATGTTGCCTTTTTTTTTTTTTTCATCAGAATTTAGGCACTGAAAAATCACAAAGAGCTGTTCAAGGACTCATGAACAATAAATATTATATCATATTGTTTGGTGTCTAGAAAGTGCAACATGGCACACTACAAGTGCGATTTGGGTGACTTTTTTTGAATGGAAAGACTGGGTCCGACACATGGACATCATAGGGAGCTAAATATATGATCATTTATAATTTAAATTTTATGTTTAATCGCTCTTTGTAAATTTGAATTTACACGGCAATCATAAAGTGACATATGGCACCCAAAAAGTGTGCTTTGGTTTTTCTTTTCATGTTTATAAATAAAAAAATAAAAAAAAATGATGTTTTCGGAATTATTAATTTACTCATTAGGTAAATGAGTTTGATTAAGAATATCCAGGAGATCTTAGCAACATTTTGATAGACACCTTATATTAAATAAAACTAACCAGGGATGTGAATCAGATGGGAAAAATTGACTCCTAAAGTTTGAAAACTACCATTCCTTTTGTATTTTATGAAAACAAAAAAGAAATCTAGAAAAATTACACAAAGTTTTTTTTTGTGTAAATCAGGGCAAATGATTTAAAAAAAAGTCTGGGGGGATTGTGCCGCCAGAAAAACAGTCATAATATTTGGATAGAGCATGAAATAAGGTATATATTGGTTGTCCTCCCTTAGAAGTGGCCAGCCACTAAACTGAAAACCTTTTTGGAAATACCAAATCAAATGATATTACTACTTGATTTCTGTATTACACAGAAGGTAAAATTCTAGTTTTAGGTGTTTTTGTTATTTTAGAATAACATTAAAGGCTTCAAATGTTTTTGGTATAGGCCTAGGGTGGAGGCTGTTGAGAAGGAATCATGCTAAGAAACCAATTCTTATTTGATAACACGAAAAATAACTGTGTTTAATACATTTTGACTGTGATTCCATTGTACTTTATCCACGACACCCCACAATGTGCAAATATATAGCCCAAATTATAGATTTCTCATGTATTTTCTGTTTCTTTATTTCGTCAGCTTTGATTCAATTTATGGATGGACAGGTTGAAACAAGAGTGGCGCATGCCAAAGTGCATGAGAAATATACCATTTGGGCTATATATTTGTATGTTATTGGGAGTTTGGGGTAGAGGTTAGTGAAATTGTAGTCAAAATGTGTTAACTACTGTTATTTGAAGATTATGAAGTAATAATTGTTTTCTTGACATGTTTCTTTCTCAACAGCCCCCATTTTAGGCTTACCTCCATTTTTTGGGCCTCATTTGAATAGAGGATCTATTTTGTAAAGTTTCGTTTTTGCAACATAGAGATTCTTAAGGTCAACAAAGGTTAATACTTTATTGTGGGAGAAGGAGTGGAAGTAGATGCTTCAAAACATATTCCCTGGACATCACTTTGGCTCTGGATGAATTCCTGAAATTTTCATTTACCTGACTCAACTGTGTCCAGTATTTTTTGAAAAAAAAAAATACCCACTAGAATTCAGCTGAATTTTCCATCATAGATTTTTGGAACTTGTATGGATGAATTTCCTTTTTCCTGTCAAAATAACATTTTGTTATTGAAGTAGGCCTAGCCTATTCCGTAAATTTATAAATATTTGCATAATTTAGCCAGGAAGAAAAAGAATGCATAATAAGATGCCCTTTTTATGCTTTTTCCAAATTCAATTATCACTTCTGGGGCAAATTTCATTTTGATCCCTTAAAAGCATGACCGTTCCTAAGGTTGGTGATGCCTAGGGCAAAATCATATTATATTATGTGGTTATATAAGTGAATATATGATTATATGTGTGAATTTTGCAAATATTTAGTGTATTCCCCAAGGCAATATATTATATATCCCAGTTTATGTTCATTGGTGATTCTATTGCTCATTGTAATGATTTTTTTATTTATTTATTGCCAATGTTTCTAACAAAAGCACACTCTTCAAGATACATACAGTTTTCAATAAAACACAAATGACGCAACAGACTTTAGACTTTTACAGCAAGGAGAGGGGAAAAGAGACAGCAGCCAAAGTCTTGTTTGTAGCAATTTTTCATTGTTCTAAGTTTAACTTGAATTAGGAATGATATAATTATAAATTCTTGGTTGTTTTATACATATTTATATAATTTAGCTGGGGAAGCCTTACTTGATGCCTTTTTATGGTCTTCTCAGATTCAAAAATTAATATAGGTCTAGATTAGGGGCTATTTAGAATGTGACATGACAAGGAACAATTCTTACTTCATAATAGCCTATGCAGAAACATGGTAGGCTAGCTAACACATTTTGTATGCAGCTCTGCTATATTTTATTCCCTCAAATCAATGTGCAAATATACAGCCAAAATTAGATATCTACCATGTATTCTCCCATTCCCTCTCTCTTGTTTCAACCCATGTACTAGTGTAAGTACCATTGGGACACCACACCCTATCACACCCACTAATTGTGTCACCTCATCAATTCAACAGTTAGATAGCCTATCCTACAGGAGGATGCAGTCCACCTTATCTTGCTGTAAATGCAATTTAAGGTAAAGTACCTGTAGGCTAAATCATATCAAGTGTGGCAAGACAAGAAATAGCCTACAAATGATTGATGGCAGAATGCATTAGGCCTATAGCCTAATTAAATAATTTAGGCTATATATTAGTATGCTAGGAAGGGAGATAAAGTATAGCAGAGCTACACACAACATGTGCTAGCTACAATTATTCTGCATATTGTGAAGTAATAGGCCTAACTGTTTTCTTCATATATTTCTTTCTGAATAGTCCTCAAACTAAACCTAGGCCAAATCCCAATAATTGCTTCTGGAACTAATTCCATTTTGAGCCCTACCATGTGGTGTCCCAAGAGGTGGTTTATTACCTTGTCCATATTATTTAAACTATGATGTAACATTAACAAAGAAGTTAAACCAATTAGACATAGGCTTGAAATAAGAAGCAAAATTCTACTTTCAGCTATCTTGGGTAAGTAAAAAGAAACTTACAGGGACAGGAAATTCACAAAATTTAAATAAGACATTCTAGAGTTAGAATGACTTACACTAAATTTAATATTTCAGACATTAAACCAACCTTTTAAATCCATAGACAGAAATTTTAATCTTGTGAAGAAATGATGAAATCAGACAACAAAACTATAATATTTATGCTAGATATTGCTATTTTTCAATTTCAAAACGCGCTGATAAATTCATGGATAAATAAATGGAAAATTTGCTGATGATCTTCTGGTGTGGAATAGACAGAAGAATATAACCTTACTCCAAAGCATAACTTAGGAAGACATAAATGATGTTTCCTGTTTTCTAAAGCTTTTGGAATGCCCATTTCTTTTCTGAAAACAAAGAAAATAGTATTTTATAATCAAAAACAACTGTCCCTAAACCTTTATTGATAGAAGGGGGTATAATAGCATATGGGCCATCTGCCTGTTCACCGGGTGTGACACTTGTTTAAAATGGCAACCACTTGTGATGATGTTGAAAAAAGAATAAAACAGCTCTTGAATTGATGTTGAAAAAAGAAGAAAACATCAATTCAACAGTGAGATAGCCTATCCTACAGGAGGATGCAGTCCACCTTATCTTGCTGTAAATGCAATTTAAGGTAAAATACCTTAAATCATATCAAGTGTGGCAAGACAAGAACTAGAAATAGCCTAAAAGTGATTCATGGCAGAATGCATTAGGCCTATAGCCTAATTAAATAATTTGGGCTACATATTTGTACACTAGGAAGGGATTTAAAGTATAGCAGGGCTACACAAAACACGTGCTAGCTACAATTATTCTGCATATTGTGAAGTAATAGGCCTAACTGTTTTCTTCATATATTTCTTTCTGAATAGTCCTCAAACTAAACCTAGGTCAATACCCAATAATTGCTTCTGGAACTAATTCCATTTTGAGCCCTACCATGTGGTGATTTATTACCTTGTCCATATTATTTAAACCATGATATGACAGGAAATTCACAAAAAAAAATAAGATATTCTAGAATTAGAATGACTTGCACTAAATTTAATATTTCTGACATTTAAACCAACCTTTTTAATCCATAGACGGAAATTTTAGTCTTGTGAAGAAATGATGAAATCAGACAACGAAACAAGAATATTTATGTTAGATAGCGCTATTTTTCAATTTCAAAACGCGCCGATAAATTCATGGATAAATAAATGGAAAATTTACTGATGATCTTCTGGTGATGACTCTTATTGATAGAAGGGGGTATAATAGCATATGAGCCATCTGCCTGTTCACCAGGTGTGACACTTGACCCTCGTTTAAAATGGCAACCATATGTGATGATGTTGAAAACGACAATTTTAAAACGACTCATCATCCTAAGATGACTTGCAGGATCGAATTGAGGATATCCACCAGAATAAAACTCCTAACTTTTTTCTGAACTATTTCCCAAATTTACACAGATGGCTTAGTAAAGGGGCTCAGTGAATGCAGGATCAGTGCTATGCATTCCTTATGTTTTCTTGTTATATCAGCAATTTTCCTATCCAATACTTCAAATGTCAGCAGAGTTATTTGCCATTCAATAAGCACCGGAAGTTACGGTCAACCTCAGACCTGCTGCAAAAAAGTGTTAATTCTCACAGATTCTAAATCTGCCATCAAAAAAAAAATTGTGAGGCTGCTAATTCAAATTTAAAATCAATTAGAGATTCTTCCTAAACCTTATGAATGTTGACACTTCAGTTTGCTTCCTGCCATATTCCCAGCTATAAAGGGCCGACCCAAAATATGACAGCTGATATGCCAGATAAAGAAGAAACAAATGCTTGCACCCCTCCAAACTATAAACTTGGAAATCTTGGAGATATTATAAAACAACTTGCAAAACCAAAATGCACTCTTTTCCTGAGTTCCCCCTTTCAATCAAAGAAGGATTCACTGTGGTATTACAGGTCAAAATCAGGATACCTTTTGCTCAATTATCTTCGATTCCAATGGAATCTGCATCATTCATCACTATATAAGTGATGTTCGACATCAATAGATACCCCCCAACATATCTTTTTTGAGTGTTTTGCACTGGCACCACTAACCACAAGGATTAAAATAAGCTGCAAGAAAATTGGTGTTCCAGAAATATTGGATTCCATCAATAATGTACAACTACATCCGAATATTAAAAGACCAATGTATGATATGATGATTTCAGTCATGAATAAGACAATAGAATATTGATAGAATTCTACAGTGAAAAAGAGAGCAGGCATGAGTAAGAAGAGCAGTATTTGTACCGACCGGCCTATTGGCCTTAAACTGTTGGGGAGAGGCAGCTCAGATATTCATGCTTCCCACCAACCCATCATCAAATTTATGACTTTCAATTGACAGGACTAGTGGGGTGTATTTTTTTATTCTGGTGCTCTTAATATGAAGAAAAAGAATTGTTGCTGGCCAATTCTGGAAGAACTACTGAAAAAAAGAAGGATTGAAGATTTTACTTTGAAATCAAAGGGGTGAAAGGACTGCATGGTAGTCCATATACCCTCATACAAATTCTGAAACTGGAACTGGATAATCAGATTTTACTCACATATAAATAAAAACTTGATTCCCAATTATGTACTGCAAACTGTTTTGCTACAGATTTCACTAGATTCTATTTTTTACTGTCTTTATGAATAAAATAATTGCTTCTATCGCATATTCAATTCAAGTCCTTTTGGAACGTTAAAAATAATAATTTCATTCTGTATTTTTTGGATATGAAAATGAGCTATAACATTTGTTTCAATCGTATGCTTCATTACAAGTCCATATTGTAAAAATTGTACAATTCACAAACGATGATTTGCCAAGATTAAGATGAAAAGAAACAATTCAAAACAATTTCTCCATTTTTCCAATATCCATGTTTCTTCTGTCGGATTTGACATTTCGCATCGTGGACATGCTTCATCAAGGTCAATAGTATACAATTATGAAAAATTAAAATTTCGATCATCAATAGGATTCATAACAGAAGTGAGCCTATTCTTTAATATTCTTGACATTAAGCAATAACGTTCATAACCAGGAGATGTGGAATACTGGCTCCAGTTAATACAAGTGAAAAGTATGCTCTCAAGAAAATTCTTTGAATGAAGACTATGAGATGGCAGAAATTCCTGTAATTAAGGAGATATTGGAATGGGATCAAATTTAAATTTTCTTTCTGGCAACATTGAGTAATTGTTTTGTCAGACAGCTGTTCTGCTTTAATGTGATGCCTGATGTACTGCAATTATGCCAGCCTGCTCCATTTTTTAAGCTCTACTTCAACTGCAACTCGCATTTCCTCAGAATCTTTCATCCGTTGTTCATTAAATTCTCGAAATAGACGCTCTTCGCTAGTATTTTCCCACTATTTTTTCATATATTATGGTTGCCTGCTTTCCCGGCTTTGGAAACAGCTGAGTCCTTGTCTATATCGTGTTACACAGTGTCCTTTCATTTTAGAAAACTCATTAGAAAATTTTGCTTGTATGACATTTAAAGTTGAATGGACCCTATTTTGCTACCAAATCCATAA
Organism: Artemia franciscana; assembly: GCF_032884065.1. Classification (NCBI taxonomy): domain Eukaryota; kingdom Metazoa; phylum Arthropoda; class Branchiopoda; order Anostraca; family Artemiidae; genus Artemia; species Artemia franciscana. The sequence continues at coordinate 12,884,853 of NC_088867.1, read as the reverse complement.
CACCACATGATCAGATATGACTCCATGTTGTTTTTTATTATAAAAGTTTCAAAAAAAATAAATATGCAATAAATAAAATGAACATTGGAAGACGAACAAACATCAAGTTTTACTCTGACCAATTTTGGAGTAGTGTAAACCAGTCTCTATTAGAATCAATTGCACCATATCTTCTATAAATTGTTCCGTTCTTGAGAGGCTGCACGTCTCTGTCGTTAAACCTTATCGGCATCCGCTTTGAGTTCAGCAGTACACCAAACTTCATGACCTTTAATGGAGAAAACGAAAAAATTCAAACTCGGAAAAAGTTATAAAAAAGTTTTTTTTTCCTAGGTTGATAAAAAAACAGAAAAAGGATCCTGGATTATAGAGAAGAAATTCTGGAAGCTCCGTTCAATAACAGCAACAACGAAAAAGTTGTGAAAATAAGAAAAAGTATTTATTTACGGCGTCCAGGCTGCAGTATGTGTTTTCAATATGAGGTTGCCACAGAGGCATCAAAGTGGCAAATGTGATACAAGATTCTAAGTATCATCCATATGTTTTCTTATACGTAAAGAAGGTACTGAGTTAAGCAAAAATATTCTGTCTCAGTCAGATTTTTATAGATAAATATATATTTCATTTTTTGAGGTTTATTCTATAATTTCATTCAAGATGACATCCTTGTAAGTAGGGATGAAAACACGATTTAAACTTAGAAATCCAAAAAGCTAAGCTGACTTAACTAGCTTCCTGATGAAGTCTTCTTTTTATTCAAAGATACAACACATTAGAGAATTCAAGTCAGTGAAAAGTTTATATTCTAAGGTTTAGTTTGATGCATAGGCATCCACAGCTTACTTTATTATTAGGGCTATGGAAATTGCACAGCTTTGAAGAACACTTAGAAATTTTGTGATAGCCAAAAGTCAGTAGCCTATAGGCCATTAGCCCTGCATGCAGACATCGTCAGTGATACTTATGGCAAATGCCAACAGCCAATGAAAGCTAATAGCAAAGGCCAATAAGCCAATGTGTCTCGCATCGTCAGTGATATTTATGGCAAATTTAATTAAAGATGCCTCGTATGCAGTGTTACAATTTGATTTGAAGAGTGCAACTAAAGAAGTACACAAAAATATAGTTTAAAAAACATAGTGTCAAAAGAATAAACCCATATTTTGTTTAGATTTGTTTTTAAAAAATGCACATACTGTTTGAAGTTCTTAATGATAGTTTTCCTATATTCTATGATATCAACCCAATGTGAGGAGTAAATGAATTAATGAGCAATTAAGTTTACCAAAAGAGTATTTTGCTCTTAAATCAAACTATGAGCTATCAAAACAAACAAAATGAAGATGAAAAAGAAAACAGAATAATAAAAAAACAGAAAATTGATCACTAAATATAGCCTACCATCTATGGGCTAAATTGGAAAATAAAACTAAACATAACCCAAGAAAATAAATTTGCTCCATAAACTAATATACTGCATTTACCAACTAAGTTTATTTTCTGACAATTTAGGACGAGAATATTCCGCTCGAAGCAATTCCATCGAGATTTTTTTTTTTAAATTTGGTTGAATTGCCGGTTGGTTTGTGGATACAAGGAGCGAGTGAATCTCAAGCGAAGCAAAAGCTACATAATGTGTTTAATTTTGATCCATCATTATGAGCTAAAAATATATATAAAGCCCTGCTAAGCATAAAAATTAAATCGTACTGTCAAAATTTTGGAACAGGGATAGACGGCTCTGTTGTATTTTCTGCCTAGCTTTAAAAGCTTACAGATAGAAAAACCACTACTGATGCAAAAACAACTTGACATAGGATTGTGCTTTTCTAATTTGCACATTTTGAAAGAAAAACTACTCAGTATATATGCCACTTTGACTCTAAAAAATAGTTTAGGTTTTTCGGTAAAAAGAAGAACATTCTGGAAGGAACGGGTCTGCGGCCAAAAGGAAGAAAAGAGCGAAGAATAAAAAAAACATATCGCCTGTGCTACAGCGAGACGTCCTCAGTGTTGAAAAAGGGAGAGGATTGAAACCAAAATCATTTAAAAGAGGGTGAAAAATCGAAAATAACTTGAATAAAAAGAGAAGAAAAGGAGACAATGAAAGAAGAATGTACAATAATTACTAAGAAAACACAGCAAATTAAGGATTTATTCCATTGGTTTTGCCATGTTTGTCCAATTCATCTTTACATCTCTTATACCGTGTTTATTTAAAAAACTACTGTTAACTTGAAGGTTTTATAATTTTTTCGTAATTTTCGGGGTCAGATGATGCGTACAAAGATAGGGCTCGCTCAATAATTAAGGCACTTGAATTGCATCAAAGTCCTTGTTCTTATTTTTTCTAATCTTTCTTAAATTTTTTTTTCTAGTTATTTTAATAATTTTTTTTAATCCTATGTAATATAAATATTGCTATTAGAGCCATATCTTTACTGAAAGGTAGTTGAGATAACTATGAAATTTTGCATTTGGCTGTAGTCCATGGAGACTCAGGAAACATTAAAGGGTGAAGTACCATGATCAGTCAGTATTGGTCAGAACTGAAAGTGCAATGGATTTTTATTGAATTTAGCTCTTCTGTTATGGTAAGATGAAAAAATAGTCATATTTTCACATCTTTGGATTGATCTTGGACATCCAGCAAATCTACTGTCTTTGACCTCTCTTCTGCCACCTTTTGATTCTCAGTGCCCCTCCAAAACTAAGTTTTAACCCCATGTTAAATTTGCTCACTTAAATGCAAGATTGAATGGTGCGGCACTGGTAGGTGTTTTGCTGCATCTACACTTTTGACAGAATCATCAAACGAAGATTCTCGTAGGGCAATGTCTATCTACTTTAACAAATAGGAGGTCAACCAAAATTACTTCCCTAGTCTACGCCATTACGTAAAAAAATTAGTAAAGCATCGTGCTATTTTCTCTCTTTTGATTACTTTGCTGGCGTTACCCATGTTTTGTATATGTTTGCTCGTTTTCTTTCATTTTTATATTTTAATGTTCCTTTTGATTTTTATATACGTATTATATGAAATTCCACTTGTTCATATCTTTTAACATGTTAAGAACAATTTACACGTTTATATTTTTGGTCGAATATGATGAAATGACAGTTTTGAAATATGATTAATGAGCGACTTATTCATTTTACAATTAAATTTTGCATTCTTTTACCAGTTTTAACTGTATTGTTGTTCTTTAAGTTTCTTATGTTTTTGTCCTGTTTTAATTTACTGACCCTGAAATTCAAATTTGGCCCTTCAAGGCTTGTAATACCTTTTTTAAAATAAACATCTTGTCTTATACCCTATTTTGTCACGCCCTTTCCACATCAATACCGCTCTCCAATCCTGACCCAGAAAAGGTCTGTACAAATTGCACTTAAAAGTCAGTAAAAGGTCAGTACTTATTTAGAGAATGATGTTAATAATTTTAGCTTTTTTTAGGAGAGTAGTGTATTTTTCAGAAAATGGTAAAAAATACATTATAGTAGATTTGAGTAATTTGCTTCCTACCTGAGCTTGTGACAAAACGATTCTATCAGCCATTACAATCCATTCAACAACTTCACTGAATGGGGGAGTTGTAAGGGATCCTCTGTATCGGTAAAACCTAGAACTGTCTCCTGGTAGGAAGTCATTAAGAACAGTTGAAGGATCTGTCAGCTTGATTTTTGATTTCGCTTTAGTTATTGATGAAAAAATGCTGTAAAATTCTTCAAGATCTGGATTATCTTCTGCTGAAATCTAAGAAAAATAGTAGTTTATTTTTAACTTTGATATGTGGTTTTTATTGCGATTATCTTGATGACTAACGAACCATCAGTATCCGATTTCACAGTGATATGCGGCAATTTACAGTATAGTATATTCAAAGAAAGTGCTGTAGTTTCCTGATTAAAGGCGGGATTTACTCTACGACAAAATGTGACCGTTTTTTTTACTGCTTACTCAAGAAACACTTCAAAACTTAGGAGAAATATCGTTCCATATTACTCAAAGGCCCTGGCCTTGTCCCGGCAGACTTTTATTTGTTTGGACCACTTAAAGAAGCTCTACCCGGGAAAAAAATTTGATATCAAAGAAGTTGAATATCAGGTGCAAAATAACTTCGAGATCAAAGAATTTTATGTCAGAGGCAAACACAAACTGAAAAAACAATGAGACAAGTGTAAAAATTTTGCTGGGGATCATGTTGAGAATTAGCCAAAGTGTTTTATTGATAAAGTAATTGGCTTGGGAGCTAGGATGTAAGAAAGTCCCAAAGCGGAAAAAAAATTCCCTCACCCATGGTTGCATCAGGTATTTTCCACAAAAAGGAAGGAGCCACCATGGTTCAAATGCTTATAGGATAAATTTTTTTTTTTACTATATTCAACTTTACGCTTCAATTATTTTTTGGTTAATTATTCACAGTTTTGTGTTAAAAAAAATACTTATAGCCTTTAATAACAGCATTCAAAAGAAAAAAACGATCACAAGCTTTGATTATATTTTCCTTTTAGATTCCATTTGTGCTGCGAGTATTTGAATTTACTCCCCCCCTAACGTAGCCTGTGGGGTTTAATATAAGTATTTTTCTTTCAATTAAAAATTTGATTCTAGTCGCTTGTAAAACTAGTTGTTCCCAGGCCTGACTATAGTCACGTCCATGAACAAGTTTCAATTAAGATACACAACTATAACAATTATTCAAAATACACTTGTAAAATGCGCAGTTTGACTCCACTGGTTCCACTCTTTGCACGCAGTTTCATAGCCGACAGTGACCAGATTGGTCCAAAATTTGGGTGGAGGAGAGGGGACTGAAGCTCAAAACATACTCTGGAGAGGAGGGGGGCTCTGAATACTTTTGTAAACTTTTCAATGACAAAATGCAGTTTTCATACTAGAAAATCTAGAATTTCTAAAAATTTCTTTTGTAAAAACCAAAATAAGCAACTGAAATTATCTAAATCTGTAAATTTTTTATTATTGATGAAAAAATACTACAACATGAGGTATTTCTGGGAGAATAGCCCCTTTAGTGCTGCTGTTTCTGGATCTGTACATGATTAGATAAAAAAAAAAAAAGTATTTTCAACTGAAAGTAAGGAGCAACGTTAAAACTTAAACAAATAGTAATTATGGCGTATATGGGGGGTGTTGCCCTCTCTTCAATATCTCACTCAATACGCTAAAGTTCGAATTTTGTCCCAATTCTTTAAGGATGACTCCTGAATCACAAAGACCGTTTAATTTGAATCAAAAGCTCTTTTAAAAGTACTAGAAAAAAACTACGCGTAAAGAGTGAGGTATTGAAGAAGGAGCAACCATCTCATATGCATAATAATTTCTGTTTATTTTAAGTTTTAATGTTGCTGCTTACTTTTTGTTGAAAGAACGTCTTTTAAAATTTAATTTCTGATCGTTTTTTTTAAATAACGCTGAGATATCCTGCTCTCCCTCCATAGAAAATTCCCTTCCCCCATACAAATTTTTCAGTGGAAAGATCCTTCCACGTAAATCTTCCCCCTCACCTCCATCAGAAAAATTCCACCTAAAAATGTCTGAATACTTCCTAATAGCGAATACTATGTGCAAACAATGGTCAAAATTTATAAATTGCAGTCGTTCCCCCGGTGACTTTTAGGCTTAAGTCATCCTCAAAGACATAGTTGCTAGATTTTTCGACTACCCTGAAAAAAAACTATCTAAAAATTTTGATCAGGTAACTTTGGGGAAAGCTAGCTGCCCTCCAGTATTTTTGGTCACTTTAAAAGGGTACTAGAACTTTTGATATGATCAACCCTGGGATAAAAACAAACAAGCAAACAAACACGCATCCGCGATCTTTCTTATGGCAGAAAATGTAAAACTCCAAATTCTTGTACATAGGAGCTTGGAACCTCTATAGTGGGGTCCTCTGGTATGCTGAGTCTGATGATGTGATTTTCATTAAGATCATTTGATGTTTTGGGGTTGTTTCCCCCCTTTTTCAAAAAATTGGCAAATTTTTCCAGGCTCTTAACTTTTGATGGCTACGTTACGATACCCGTCATTACCACATTACCACGTTGCCATTTGTTCGTTACCACGAACTGTTTGAAAGTCAATACCCTATAGTCTTGTTTGGATCGTAGGAAACAACTACAAACAACGAATATTTGCTGGCACAAGACAAATTCAACTCGATCGATTCTCTTATAGATAGATAGATAGATAGACTTATTTACACGAAAGCCCAATTGGGCAATGGTAACGTACACAAAACAAGCCAAACATATACAGCAATAAAAAGTAGATTGAAAAGACACTAAAACTAATTATTTAAGAAAATCATCACGATATCTCATACCTATCCGGACAATCTTTCCAATATTATTTATATAACCATAAAAAAAATCATCAATGCAACAGCACAAACACATTAAAAAAAAAAAAAAAAAAAAAAAAAAAAAAAAAAAAAAAAAAAAAAAAAAAAAAAAAAAAAAAAAAAAAGGAGATAGAAGGAGAAAGGGAAAACTGTTTTCCTAAATTAGTGATTAATATAGACCAGCACTTGAATGAGGCCTTAACCCTACTCATCCATACAACCACATAGGTCAAACAGCATAGCCATACACAATCAACCATAAAGAATAATCCATGGACAGGCAGTCATGTCGTCAATAAGTATAAGTCGTCATTTACCAGACAATAGAAACGATAAAGACAAATAATTCAGATGCAACAACCCAACACAAGGGCTCATCAGGAGAATACACTTGCCTATAGGGTTTGGGCACTTTAAATTCTTTACCCAGTCAAGTGTTGTGCCTACCACAGAATATCCATAGCATCCCCGTGTCAGGTATCACCCCCAAAATACATGCCTATGAAAAAAAACAGCAAATGTAGAACAACCAAGTAACACCAAAACAAAAGTAGTATCTACTTCTCAAAATTTCCAAAATCCAATCTCTCCCTCCGACCTCCCTACCAAATGTATCCAAGTGCAACTCCCTCAACTCCATACATTCCCCTAAAAAATGATGCAAAGACTCATCCATCTCTCCACACATAGGGCAACTGTAAGGACCATCCCTCTATCTACTTCTCCCTAAATATTTCCTACGTTCTGCAAGAGGCATAAAATTCCCCCTCACATACATTACCCATTTCATACCTTCCGGAGCCAGCCCTATTTTTGGGTCAATTTCTTCGTCTCAGTTCTCCTTGACCTCTGCATATATCCCAAGGGATGGCGAAGTGGCCTTTTCAGCTTGCCAAACCTGAACTTCCTGAGATTCTAGCCTAGTGGCAACTAATCTAGATACAGTCCTATCCCCTTTCTCTCATTCCAGCAATTACCGAGCCCTGCACGGTCTACTATATATTTTCACCTGATTTGGCCACGAATCCTTCCTCCTTTCTTGAAGCATTATTAAAAATGCTTGTTTAACTAGCCTATTATTTTCTATCAATGACACCCTTTCCTAATATTTAACCATGCTAATTAACCTACTCTGTCTCATACACTTTATTCCTATATCCCCTCTCAGCACTATCCCATTCAACTTATTATCAAGGCTTAACATACGCTTGAAAACCTCAACTGCTTTCTTTCTAAATTTAATTCTTTCTATCATTATTTTTAATATTTTTTATTATTTTTTTTTTAGAATAAAAAAAATTTTTGAATTTTTATTAATATTTTTTTTATTATTTAATATTAATATTTTCTATATATTTAAAATTTAATTCTTTATTAATATTATTCTTTGTTTGATACTTAATGCATAATACTTCTTTAAAGCAATAAAAAAAAAAAAAACAGTTCAATTTTACGTTAATTGAGTTACATGAAATGAAATTATATTTTCATATGGTCCACTGTTATCAACCGAAACATCCAAATAGAAATAAGTTTTGTTCTTGAAAAATAACGTGGATTGATTTAGCTTAATTGATTAATATTAAATAACCTACACAAATCTTTTTAAAGCAACTTGAATTGAACGTCTAAATTAAAACGAATTTGAAATAAAGCTATTAAGAACTTTACTCGATGGTGAAAACTGCCTGTTATTTTCAATTGTTTATTCAACCAGTCTTATCAAATTTTGCAATGATTTTTACAATCTAATTTTAAAATTATTCAACTACAAATTACATGCAATTTTTCAATCATTCAATGACTGCATAGTTGATTTATTAAGAACAGAATTTACCATAATTGATTATTCAAATAACCTTTGCGCTGTTGTTGAAAAGAAATTCAAGTTTTGATACCTCGCTTTTGGCGAGTAACGCCTCCCAGTATATTTGGGAGTTTTCGGCTTCCAAAGGGAAAAGAAGATATTTATAAAATTATCTGTTTACCTCAAACAGAACACCAATTACAGTAAGACCATCCCGATGAGCTAGAGCTTCTTCAACTGAAGTATATTTAGTGTTGCGATGAACGAGGTGTACCTCAACTGGATACCTGAAAAGTTAAACCTAAATTAAAGTTAAAAAAAAGTTCCTCCTTGCTTATAAGGCACAAGAACAGTATATGTAATCTTTTTACATAATCAGTGTAATATTATAAGATAATCAATAGTTACTTATAATAATCGTTATTAATTTCTTATTATATATTGAAATCATATACGCTTTGTATAATGTTATTTATTTGGTGATTATTGGTAAAAAAAGCGACAAAAAGAGTAGGATAGAGCAGGATAGAAATGCTATAACTACTGCTACTACCACTACTAAAAACTCACGGCATACCATGCCGCGTTAGGCCAACACAGCTACGCAAGCACCTCCTCCATCTTAATCTATTCAAAGCCTTCCTCTTTACACCCTCCTAGGAAGTTCCCATTTCCCTTACATCTTTTTACGACATCCTCTCATCACCACGGACAACATCCTTTCAGTTTAGCCCCAGACGGCTGACCGAAAAGGATAATCTTCGGCAGTTTGTCACCCTTCATCCGCAGAACGTGCCCTAGTTTATTCGTAGCTTATAAGGCACAATATTGGCATTTGGGATATTTTGTCATTATTAGCGTAAGGCAATAATATAAGTAATAAACACAATTGCTATACTATTTTATTCTTATCTAATATTATTATGTATAAATAATATCAGATTCGGCAATTTCACTTTATAATCATTTCAACTGCTATGTTGGATTACTAGAAAAAGGCCACGCAGTTTTGCAAGTGGTAAAAAAAAATGTAAAAACTTGGGACTTGGAGAGAACAGGAAGGAAATGGACATTAAGTACACTTGATATCAAGCTACATATATAAGCCCCTGTCTTGATTATATAAAAGCAGAGAAAACCCCCCTCAATACCTCGCTCCTCACATTAATAGTTTTTAGTACTTTTAAAAAAGCTTCTTATTGTTCTAATTAAACGACCCTTGTGTCTCAGGAGCGATTCTTAAAGAATTTGGGCAAAGTCAAACTTTAGCGTAAATAGCGCGGTATTGAGGAGGGGCAACCTCCCTTTTATACATACTATTTTCTGTTCGTTGTGAGCTTTAATTTTGCGCCTTACTTACATTTTAAAAAGCTCACCTTTTTAATTTGATTTTTCATAATTTTTTGATAATGTTGGGAAGCCCGTCTCCCCCCCTCCATGGAAAAATCTGTCCCCATAGAAAGATCCTTTAAATATTTAAATCTAGGTGAAAGTTTATTCTAGACACTTACCCTTAAGATCTCAAAATTTAGAACCGAGTCGGCAAAGAGAAACTAAAGCAAATAAAAATAATTTTATATAGGAATTCTACAAAATTCCCCCAGTGTAAAACTTCATCTAAAAAGTTCACATCCAGGAAACTTTCTCCCCATGTAAAAATCTCTCCGTGGAAAATGCCCCCAGGAAAAAATTGCCCCCCTCCTTCCAACCGAAAAATACATACATATAATAGCAAATACTATATTAAGAGTAGGAGAGAGCAGGATGTTAATGAACATCAAGAACACTGAATATCAGGCAGATATATAAGCCTATACTATTTTAAAGCCGAATAAAGCGTGTTTGTTTGTTTGTTTTTGTTTTTGTTTTTTTCCCTTACATTGAGCTTCACCCTATATCCTATACCTATAAAAATTACCGAACCACCACCCTATAACAATTATAGTTTACTAATACTTCTTCTTTCAAGGTGGACACATTGTTGCTTAAAAAATTTTACCGTAGTTTTTTTTATTTTTTTTTAATGCAATAAGGACTTTAAAAATAATCCATGAGAGAAACTTAAGAAACTAAACTCTCCCTTCCCTCATTTAACTGAAATAATTTTTTTGCATCAAAGATCGTATTTTGAAACCATTTACCAGCTCTACCTTGAAAATATCACGTCCAAAACCACCCAAATTTGTTTGATTTTACCCTTCTTTAGGGACAATGATGAAGGTTCTATTTAGTGTAATCTTCTTTTTCATTTGTGCTAAAATATATGCTGCTCATTCAGCTTTTTATTAGCTTTATGGAAGCTTAGAAGAAAATTCTTTGTTACAAACCAATAGAAAAAAAAACTGTCCATTACCATGCCATTCATTCCCCGAGTTTCATATTTTTCACATCATATCCATACGTAAATGATTTGTGGAAACTCTTGCAGAAATCTCACAAACAACTTTGTTCCTTATGATCCTCCACTCGAGAGACCTTTGATCCTCTTGAAACCAATTGTCTCCGGGTCGCACATTAAGGCTCGGTTTTTTTGTTTTATCTATTACCAAGTTGTCTTTTGCCAAATCCACCCAAAACAACAATCTTCATTTGTTAGGCAAGAGTTTCTACACAACATTAACCTTTCAAGTTGGGACTCGACAGCTTACGACGATCACTGTGGAGCTGAGAAAAAGTACAATGTGCATTTGAAATTACACAATTCGGTTTAAGATGTAGCTTTGGCACGGTTAATTTCTTAAAAAAGGTTCCTTGCTTTGTTACAAACCTTAAAAAGGGGTTTTGCGACAGAGAAAAAGCTGACATCCATATTAATAGGGAGTAATAAACATACGACTCGATACAGCATTGAAAGAGGATCATCTCTTATGACGGATAGAAATTATAAAGCGACATGACATCCGTCTCCAATTTCCAGCTATGGTCACTTAAGAACCAGAGTCTCACCTCCCGTTAGCTTTTTCTGCAAACCCTGTGTTGGTTCGGTAACCTATTTCAAATGCCTGTCAAAAATTGGCCAAAAATTTTTCTTTTAGCTTGATCCATCAATACAACACTGGCCCAGGATCGGCTAGAAGTGGCAAATGGCTACTCTTGTCTCAACAATACACCAACAGCAGGACCACAAAGTCAGATTAATAAGTGAATTGTAACTACTATTTATTTTTCACCCACACTATGCAACAATATAATTCGCGGAGAAATACATAGAAAAACAGACAAAATATAAATCTGAAGGGGGAACTGTCAGGCTCATTGCTATGAGAGTGAACCACCACCCTATAACAATTGTAGTTTACTAATACTTCTTCTCTCAAGATTTACTCTACAAATATTTCTTAACTTTGAAACTATTTCTTAATTATTTCTCCTCGTTACTCAGGCTTTTGTTCGAGGATAAAGGTTTGTTTTTGAATATTGAACATTATGCTTTCAAATAATTTAGTACATCAGATAATTTGATATTCTTGTGAAAAGTATTTCTGATGATAAAAATCTAGTTGTACCCCAAGTCACCGCCTGATTCAAACCTTGTAAACTTAGAAAAATGTAAAATACGACCTTAATGATTTAGTAACTTTATTTTAATTATTATACAATCGTGGACTATTATAACAAAATTGGGTACTAGCCCAATATAAACTACTAGTGCTACTGGTATCGTTTAGGGTCAAGTTTGTTGTTCAAATAGACGTCAAAGCCTTTGTTATTCATCATTAAATATTTTTGAGGAAAGCTATGTCTCAAAATTAGATTTGAGAAGAGAGAAAAAAAACACCAATCTTTTTGCATTTCGTTGTAGTGATAGTTTACTTACCCGACACCATCAATCGTGTGTTCAGATCCTTCCATGGTATCCAGGTCCCAATGGAAATGAAGCTGCTCAAATTCATATGTTCCACTTAGTCCAGCACCACTTATTGTGATCTTTTCACCGCTTTTAGTTTTGACAGAAGCCTGCGCTAAAAAGGAAGAAACCTATCTAGATCTCTTATTAGGCCAAAATGTCCTAGGATGCCAATTTTCTCGAAAAATATGGAGCCGTTTTTAGGGAAAATACATACATACATAAACATATAAGTAAATATACAATCATTACTCGTTCGTAAGGATAGTATATATATATATATATATATATATATATATATATATATATATATATATATATATATATATATATATATATATATATATATTTCTAAACGAATGATAATGGTATATCTATATCTATATATATATATATATATATATATATATATATATATATATATATATATATATATATATATATATATATACTAGCTGTTGGGGTGGCGCTTCGCGCCACCCCAACACCTAGTTGGTGGGGGCGCTTCGCGCCCCCCCAAGCCCCCCCGCGCGCGTAAGTCGTTACGCGCCATAATAGTTACGCGCCATTGTAGTTGTGTCCCTATGTCCCACCTGTGAATATAGATAGATATATATATATGGTTTTAACTACGTAAAACTTGCAAATATACAACATTCTTTGCTGTCCCATTGTCTTTGCATATAAATAGATTGTCAGGTTTACCGACTCTTGAACATGCAACATATAATGGTCCATGGGAAAACAATCTGTATTCAGATTTATACCTCATGATTCTAATGATTGCCCTTGAGCTTTGTTGATGGTGATTGCTAATCGACCATTCCCTGTCCCGGTGTCCCGGTCGTCATTTACATCCCCCTGTTTCCCCCGGTGTCCCCGTTGTAGTTGTGTCCCTGTGTCCCGGTCGTCATTTATATTCCCTGTGTCCCGGGTCCCGGTCGTCATTTGTATCCCGGTGTCCCGGTCTGTATATACATTCGTTTTTTAGTTTTGTTTTTCTCCTTTATTTTTTTCCTTTTTTTTTCTTTTTTAGCTTATTTAGATTTTTAGATTTTTTAGTTTTTTTTATTAGTTTTTAGTTTTTTTTTCTTTTTAGTTTTTTTGTCCCGGTCGTCATTTATATCCCCCTGTTTCCCCCAGTGTCCCCGTTGTAGTTGTGTCCCTGTGTCCCGGTCGTTATTTATATTCCCTGTGTCCCGGTCGAACTTATGTCCTGGTCGTCATTTATACTCCCTGTGTCCCGGTGCTTTGTTGATTGCTAATCGAACATTCCTTTTGTCCTGGTCGCTTTCTCTTTGAGTGTCGTCATTTATTAGTTTTTTCCTTTTTTTTTTAGTTTTTTATTGGTTTTTACCTTTATTTTAGCTTATTTTTCAGTTTTTTCCTTTTTTTTAGTTTTTTTTTATTTTTTATTTTTTTTAGTTTTTTACCTTTTTTTAGTTTTTTTAGTTTTTTTAGTTTTTTAGCTTTTTTACTTTTTTTATTAGTTTTTAGTTTTTTTTTGTAGTTTTTGCCTTTTTTTAGTTTTTTCAGTTTTTTTTTTAGTTTTTTATTGGTTTTTACCTTTATAGTTTTTTTTAGTTTTTTAGCTTTTTTATTTTTTTTATTAGTTTTTAGTTTTTTTTGTAGTTTTTGCCTTTTTTTAGTTTTTTCAGTTTTGACGTCACCTGATCCAGTTTTTTCAGGTGACGTCACCTGACACATCCATCCATCCATCCACAGACAACTTATTTTTATATATATAGATATATGTATATATATATATATATATATATATATATATATATATATATATATATATATATATATGTATATATCTATATTATATATATATATATACATATATATATATATATATATATATATATATATATATATATATATATATATATATATATATATATATATATATATATATATATATATATATATATATATATATATATATATATATATATATATATATATATATATATATATATATATATATATATATGTATATATATATTGAAGTGATTAGTTTCCCATTCCCTGAAAGTAATATACACTCAAATATCACATATTCAGCGTTTTTCTCACAGTTACTTCGTTATGCAAGGATTTGTAGTAATTATATTGATTTTAAAAATAGATGTAAAATCTTAAGCCAAAAACTGATATCAAGAGGTTTTTCTGCAAATAAATTAACTTGGCAATTTAAAAAATTTAGTTTTCATTATAGCGAACTTTTAAATAAATATCAAAAGAATTATCTAGAAATACTTAAAGAAATTTTTAAATAATTTCGGAGGTTCGAGAAATGTTGTCACAGCGCCATTTATTTTGAATTGTGTTTCTAATTGAGCGGATTTTCTTAAAAATTAGCCACATGGTAATGATGAACTCTATAATTGTTTAGTTCATTCAGGTTTTTTGCAATGTGTTAATATTTGTGATTTGGTAAAATTTATAATATTTAGTTTACCTATTGTTGCTAAAGGGAGGGATATATTAACAGGATAAGCTTGTTTTGGTTTTACTTGGTTGTTTTACATTTGCTGTTTTTTTTTTTTCATAGACATGTATTTTGAGGGTGATACCTGACGTGGGGATGCCATGGATATTCTGTGGTAGCCACAACACTGTGCTGGGTAGAGAATTTAGAGTGGCGAAACCCTATATAGGCCAGTGTATTCTCCTGATGAGCCCTTATTTTGGGTGTTGCCTCTGAATTATTTGTCTATATTATTTTTTCTATTGTTTGGTAAATGACGACTTATACTTATTGACGACATGACTGCCTGTCCATGGATTATTCTTTATGGTTGATTGTGTGTGGCTATGCTGTTTGACCTATGTGATTGTATGGATGAGTAGGGTTAAGGCCTCATTCAAGTGCTGGTCTATATTAATCACTAATTTAGGAAAACAGTCTTCCTTTTCTCCTTCTGTCTCTCTTTTTTTTTTTTTTTTTTTTTTTTTTTTTTTTTTTTTTGTGTTTGTGCTGTTGCATTGGTGATTTCTCTTTTCTGTACTTATTTTTTATTTAAGGTACATCGTCATTAAAGATGATATTATTTGATGGCTTGGAAAATGATTTTGATTTATTTATTGATAAGTGGTGTAAGAAAGAGAATAAAAATAAAGAGAGTTTTCAAAGTTGGAAGAATTTAATTATTAGTAGAATAAGAAATAAAATATATTCTAACTTAAAAAATAGTAACACTAAATCATTATTTTATAATGCGAAGATTAAACAAGCAATTGCTAATCTAAAGAATGAATTTGTAATTGTGCCAGTGGATAAAGCTAATAATAATTTTGCCATAATTTGTCAGAAGCTGTATTGCGATATCTTAAAAAGGGAGTTATGCACAACTAATGTTTACGATAAGGTAAATATAGAGGATGAGAATTTAATTGAAAAGACTGAAGAAATACTTTTAAAAAAATTTAATATTAAAATAAATGGCAATGATAAAAAGTCCCCTTTCCTATATTGGACTGTAAAATTTCATAAGAATCCCCCTAAACCACGGTTTATTGCTGGAGCAGCTAAATGTCCAACCCGCATCGCTGCTACTGACCTCTCTTTAATTTTAAAGGAAATTGTAAATAAACTTAAAACCTATTGTTCTGGTATTAAAAATTTTTCGAAATTTAATCCATATTGGAGTGTTAATAATTCACTGCAGGTGATAGATTCTTTAACAATGGTTTCAGCTAAAAGAATTGAGTCTTTCGATTTTGCGACAATGTATACTAATTTATCACTTAATGTAGTGTTTGATAATTTAAAAACTGTTATCAAGAAATCTTTCCTCTTATCTAGTAAAAGGTTCTTAAAAATAGACATTTATAATAAAAAAGCTATATGGACAAACTGCTTTACTACTACAGTTAACTTGAGATGTTACAGCTTGGATATGATTTTTGAGTTATTGGAATTTGTTTTATACAATACTTATATAAGATTTGGGGGTGATTTGTACAAGCAAATTATGGGAATTCCCATGGGGGGGAATGCCAGCCCATTTATAGCTGACTTGTTTTTAAGTCAACTAGAATATAAATATATGATGGATAAGAATAATCCAATTAATTTAAAACATGCTTTGTCAAATAATAAAAGATATTTAGATGATATTTTGGTCTTAAATTGTAAGCATTTCATTGATATTTCTAAAAATATATATCCATCAGAGCTTATTCTTGAGCCTAGTCATGGCGCTGGTCATGAAGATCATTTCTTAGATTTAAATATTAATATTTGTGATAATAATAATCTGAATTATTTGTCTATATTATTTTTTCTATTGTTTGGTAAATGACGACTTATACTTATTGACGACATGACTGCCTGTCCATGGATTATTCTTTATGGTTGATTGTGTGTGGCTATGCTGTTTGACCTATGTGATTGTATGGATGAGTAGGGTTAAGGCCTCATTCAAGTGCTGGTCTATATTAATCACTAATTTAGGAAAACAGTCTTCCTTTTCTCCTTCTGTCTCTTTTTTTTTTTTTTTTTTTTTTTTTTTTTTTTTTTTTTTTTTTTTGTGCTTGTGCTGTTGCATTGGTGATTTCTCTTTTCATGATATATATATATATATATATATATATATATATATATATATATATATATATATATATATATATATATATATATATATATATATATATATATATATATATATATATATCAAATTTTCCCGAAAAAATGTGCGGCTGTTTTCGAGAAAAAAAAACATAGATATATATATATAATTAAACTAAATAAAAAAACAAGTTTTTTAACTAAACTATATGAAGTGACATTAAACATAAAACAAACAGAAATTACTCCGTATATGAAAGGGGCTGTTCCTTCCTCAACGTCCCGCTCTTTACGCTAAAGTTTGACTCTTTCTCTCCATTCTACTTTATAAAACAGTAAGTAACTTTTGCGTAAAGAGGGGGACGTTGAGGAAAGAACAGCCCCTTTCATACACGGAGTAATTTCTGTTTGTTTTAAGTTTTTATATCGCTCCTTACTTTCAGTTAAAAAAACTTGTTTTTTTATTTAATTTCTGAACGTTTTGAATTAATGTATGTATGATTTTGGCTCTCTGCAAATGAATAATTAAAACGAAATTTGCGTATTAATTTGTCTTTTGATAAGTGCCTTTCTCTTATTTTTCATTAGACGATTTTGAGAAAAAGGGTGAGAGAGGAGGCCTAGCTGCCCTTCAATTTTCGGTTACTTAAAGAGGCAACTAGAATTTTTAATTTTTAATGAACGTTTTTATTAGTAAAAAATATACGTAACTAACAAATTAACTTACTTAAAGAGCTAGAACGCATTCTACAAAAACAAAAATTGTATCAAAATCTCCTATCATCAGGTCCAATAATATCCTATTGATCAGGTTCTTCAAATTCATTGCCTTCAAATGTTTTCAACAGCAGGATTTAAGAATGAAATCCATAATTTAAGTATCCTCACAGAAGCTGAGGCTTAGACTGTTCCAAAGTAATATTTTATCTCTTATGAGTTGCTATATGGAACGCCTTACAAGAGAGGAACTGCAAAACAGGAGAAAAGTCTTACCGCCTTTCAAATAACTGGCTTTGCCTTATCCTAAACATCGGCTTGAGAGACTAAGTCAGCAACGACGAGAATTGTGCTCGCAAATACCAACCATACATCCCTTGCGCTGTGAAGCAACTAAGATGGTGATACCTTGGACATATCCTCCCGTATACCAGCTCATAGAAATCCTAAAATGCTCCTCTATTGGAAACTAGCGTTTCCAATGGAATAACGCCACCGTGGAAAGACCATGGTGATGTGGTCTTTCATCACCGAGAAAGACCAAAGACCATGCTCTGTAGAACATAGGAGCAGGAGAGAAGAGATCTCAAGGCGGCTCATTTGAAGGAAGATTGGAGGCTATTAGCTGACACCTTTTGTACCTCTGGAGGCACTCGAGGAACTAAGGTCTAAAGTAATTCCAAGAGATCCAAATTAACATATTATCCAAGTTACTTCTAACACCTGTATCAATCAAGCTTTCAAATTATTATTTAAGCTCCATCATAGAATTTTCATTCCTCATTTGCCAAATTACGTCTTTAAACTAGATTGACCCCTATCACTAACAATTGCTAGTTTAAATAGTTCAGGATTGATTGCATAAGCTTTCGTACTGGACAAGAGAGAAGGACACAGTTCTATGGATGAGGTTTGTCCTATGGAAATAAAATGCGCTCACTGTGTAACCCCTTAGCAGGTGACGCCTTACTATAGTCACATACTTTCAAATCAGGGTAGAGTAGCACCTAATAGTTCAATCTATGTACCATTGTTTGATGAAAGAACACCTTTGGTTACAGCCATGCACACTATAGTCATTTCATGGCCCACTGGTTGAAGGCCAGTGATGGCTACTTTACCCAATTGTTGGAGTACTAGGATTCTTCTTTTTTATAATATCTAGTTTGCTAATATTATGCTACCCGTCTACAGATTCTGACACCCCCTCATAGCTTCCTTTGGAAAAGAGCTTAGACACTTGAATTTAATATGCTATGCTATCACACTGTTTTGTTCTGACCAGAGAAGAAAGGGAAACAATCAAGCGAAAACTTAAAAACGTTAGAACCCTTTAGCCAAATATCAGGTTGGATTACTGTAGAATACTCCAGCAGAGATTACACTGTTTTGTTCTGACCACTGAAGAAAGAGAAACAATCAAGTGAGAACTTAAAAACGTCAGAACACTCTAACCAAATATTAGGTTGGGTTACTGCAGAACACTCCAACAGAGTGGTAGAATGGGTTCCAACATCTAATATTGAAAACATTTCCAGTTCAGAAACAATTATGATGATTCCTGACCCTTACTGCCTTCAGTTGGATTATGACGTGACAAAGCCAGTCAGAATTGAGTACTCGTTGGAGAAGAAGGAAGCAAGAGTGAGGTTACAGCACATACATCTTTGTAGTCGTTCTTCCAGAAATCAGAATATACACTGCTTCACTTACAGAAGTTAGTGTTAATCTTTGGCTTTCAAAGCAAACCAATGAACCTTTTGATATATCAGAGCTACTAAATGTTGAATGAATTGACAGTCCCGATGTGAACTCAAAGAATGAACAGGGATAGCAAACGGATCAAATCGAAAATTTTTCTAAGGAATGCACTCTGGCTGAATTGGCAGATATAAGTGTTCTCACCAAATATACCTGCCAACGAAAGTGAGAACCTATCAATCCACAGGATAAATCTAGGAAGTTTGCCAGATTAAAATTTTGGACGCAGAAATAAACAGCAAACTGATAAACAGTACAACCTTATCTAGAAAAAACAGGAACAAAGACAGATCAAAGCATAGTGAAACCGATTGAAACATTATTTTGCTAGATTCCAATGGAAAGAATACAAAGGAAAAAAGCAAAGAATAATGCAAATAATGCTAAATATTGGAATGCAATTCCATTGCAATAAAGAAAGTCTGAGTTTACGATTGGTTACTGAAATAAACAACCATTGTTGAACGTGAGAGGCACAGGTTGTTTGGTAGCTTTCGGACAAAATGTCCTGGGAAGAAAAGAAGGTATACATAGCTGCACTTATCGCTTGAGAGGATTGTGAGAAATTCAAGGAGGCTGATCGTGGCCCTTCTAGGAGAAAGGGAACCCTGAAATACAATTTGAAAATATCAAAGGGGATGTTCAGAGTTTGGAAGCTTGTGATTTTGAGTCCATTTTGTATTGACAAATGGCAATTGAAAAATTGGTCTGAACAGGCACCAAAAGACGGCATGTATCCATCGTAAGATCCTAACCACCCAGAAGTCTCGACTCAATCGGATACACTTTGCTTTGAAGAGAGAAAACAAGGCACAGAGACGTTTTTGGGAGGTGTTCTGAAGCCGTATCACAGTTGTGTTGCATCACACAACTATAGAGCCTGGGACAGGAACAAGTGCTTCGAGTATCCTTTTGGGACTGTAATTGTGTTTTTTTCTGTTTATAGTGAGGTGGAAAATATCCTGAGTAAAAAACAGAACGGCAACTAAAATTAGTCACTGATGCAATTCTAAACACTCATGTCCACTTATTTTCTAGTCTATTTTAGAGTAATTGTTGAAGATTATTTATTGTTGAAACCCGAGTATTTTTTGTTGAGTATACCTCAGAGTATTTGTTGAAACCCGAATCTGAAGTACTTACCTGTTTTACCAGTGTTCTGAACGACAAATTCACGGAGAGGGGAATCATAATTGCTAAGCTCTAGATCTTGAATGTTCTCATCAACCACCTCAGAAGTATCAATATTCACTGGTGATTGCTCTTTACCTACGAAATAAAGAATTTATTACGTGAGCACATATTGGAAGTACTTTCACTGAGAAACATAGAGATTACTTTTAAAAACCATTTGGCTAAAAAACTTTTTGTTTATTATTACAAGCTTGTTGTTACTCACAAAGAACCAACCAGGTTTTAAAACGGTAGTCATTTGTCCCTCCAGAAATAGATTTTTTTTTGTCAGTCTTTACTTTTCACTAAGCATTAGTAAACCAGAAGCATAAGTTAGCTTAGTTAGAAAACACTGAGCTATTTTTCTCTAGAAATATGGCATAATACGAGCAGCTTATGAAAATGTAAGAACAATTAAAGGATTGGAACTGAAACACTCTTTTTGTCATGTTCAATAATCTCTTTTTTTCTTCTCGGTAATAATGCCAATCTTTTCTAACGAACGTCTGTGAACAAACTCTAACAAATATCTATGCATCTTTTGAAACAAATATCTGGACCTGTATGAGCTTTGTGTAGGGTCAGGGGAGAAAAGTACCAGAAAGGGTTTCCGTATAATTAAGATCGAGTAATCGACTTAAGTTTAAAGCTGTGCCTTGAAGGACCACGGGCGCTGGCACAATTATCACCTATGATTGAAACAGTTGCGTTTTATATTAGACATGTAACGTTGTGAGGTATCTGAAAGTTTTTAGGAGACCTTAAATGAAGTAGCTTATTGAAAGCTGAAGTGCAAATTTAAAATCTAGCTTGAAAAATTTTCGAGAGGTCTTAAACACAAGCTTTATTAATATAAAGGGAAAAATGAAAAAAAAGATGGACAGAAACTCACCAATGCACGAGATGCCATTGTCGAAGAATCCTTTAGTGCATTGGCATGAGTAGAAGCCTGTACCTTTAACGTTACAAACAGCCTTTGTATCTCCATTTTTAGTACAGGGGTTAGGTGCACATGGATCTAGAATGAAGGAAATGAAATAGTTAGAGAGTTCTAGTCTTTATAAAAGTGAAGTGCTATATTTGCTTTGGTTTTGTTTTCTTCAACGTTCTCTTTTGTAGTATTATAATTTGCAGCCATTCATTTGGCTCTCCAAAGGGCTAGAATCTCTGTATTTCCTCGATTCTCCATAAAAATTCCTTGAAACGTACCATTACTATGACTCATTTTTTCCATTTTTTTTACTCGAAATTCTACCCCCGCCTGCGTCCACGTTACTTGGCCTCTTTCTGTCTATCAAACAGACAGATCCTCTCTCTTTCTCTCTCTCTCTCCCCCTCTCTCTGCCCCCTCTCTCTCTCTCTCGCCCTCTCTCTCTCTCTCTTAGCTGTTGTCAGTCACTAGTATTTTATGTTGCACTTTTGAGTGTATCTCTATGATACACTTAACGAATTTTCCCCTTTCTCTGTTTTTCTGATCAAATTTGAGTGGATGTATACAGAGATATGCAGAAACATACAAAAATATATACAAATTAAACATAGACACGCAAAAATACTCACACTTACACACCTTTACATAAACACGTGCCCATACACTAATTCAAACTCAGATAAACTGGTACACACGAGCACAGACCCATAAAGTATCTCACGAACAGACACAATGCACAAATACATAAACACACACACATCCATTCAAAAAGCCACAATCACTCAGAAACACACAGAGGCACGAAAAAACGCTCATACCAAAATCAGTGACCTGAGAAGCAGATTTTCATCTTATTGGTTATTTCTCTAAAGACCAAAACTTCTTCGATATCTTAGAAGAAAAAAAATATATATAAGAAATAATAGTTACTAACTTTTCATGCACAGGTTGGATGGTAAGCCTTCCTCAGGGTTTATGCAATGTATAGTTACTGTTCTCAACGACCCATCCGTTCTTATAACTGTAGAAGGGACATTCTTTTTTCTTCCATGGAGAAGCTCTAATATGTTTGGTAAAAACATTAAATTTTCTACTCCAGTTAAGCGTTGCATACTTGGCTGAATTTGATTGGCCTGGGAATAACCATAAAAATCATGATACGTCCTAAAAAGGTATAAAATAGGTAAGGTGTAAGACGAAGGACCTACTATGTATACTTGAAAGCCACACTTAAATACTACTTTTCAAAATTAAAAATCTAGGCACTTACCGCAGTAATGAGTTGGTTTGGCGGTTTCATTTCTTGCAAAACTCTGCTGCTTGGGTCTTCATCCAGTTTGTCACTGCTTCTTGCAGCTTTGTATAGTCGTCAAAACGCTGCGTTGTCAGCCATTTTTACTTTATTAGACACAAGTGATAGTCACTCTTGCGAACTTGCACACTTTCGTAGTTTTTGCACTCTTTTTCTTACCTTATTGAACCCTACCCTTTGACGGACGGGAAATGTTCTCTTTTTGCCAATTTATAGCTAGAATCCATCTTTTTTGCACTCTAATGACGATACCTAAAGTTCTGGCGACACAAAACTTCAATTTAAATTATTTGAGTGCAAACGATGCAACCGCTAGCCGTTATGGTCTCCGTTATCTCTGCCTGTGCCTTTCCTTAGTCTTTCAGTCGTATTTCCAGCATTTCCAACCATTTAAGAAAAAATAGATCAAATCAAAATCAAGTCAACAAGCGGATACGTGGAAAGCTAAAATCCAAAATTTAATAAAAGAAGTCAAAAGCTGTGTGGCACAACCATGCTTCTTCGAAATTGAAAAGTGAGTGTGCAGTAAGGTAATGGAGAAGGAACGACCAAAACAAACCTTATCAAAGTTTACTTAAGTTTCTAGCAGAGTATTACCTTCCAGCTATAAAAAGAACAAGCATTGTTATCTAACTCATTATTTAAAGGTTCATTCAAGTAGGGAGCCCTCTGAAATACATTTGAAAATTTTAAGTGCAATTTGTATAACGATTGCAGGATACTGGCATGTTAATAAATTGAAAGGGAGTAGCCAATCCGGACTAGTCCCAGTTAAAGATAGAAATTGGGCCACAATTAGTAATAAGGAAAAAGTTAAAGAAAGATGGGTGGAACATTTTGAGAATGTGCTAAACCGAGATACAGTTGCAGGAAAAGATATAGATGAAAATGAAAAAGTTTGTGATACCTTGGATGTGAAGGAAGATTTGTTTAGTGAGGAATAATTAGCGACAATACTAAAAGGATTAGAAAATAATAAGGCCCCAGGTGTTGATAGTATGATTAATGAGTTTCTTAAATATGGTGGCTCTGAGGTTAGGAATAAGCTACTGAAGATTATGAACATGATTTTTGAAAAAGGAGAAGTACCCAATGATTTTAGGAAAACCTTAATTAAACCACTGTATAAGAAAGGTGACAAGAGTGAGTGTCGTAATTATCGAGGCATTAGTCTGGTCTCTGTAGGTAGCAAATTACTGAGTAATATGATACTTTTTAGACTGAGACATGCTGTAGACAAACTTTTAAGGGAAGAACAATGCAGTTTTAGAAAAGGTAGAGGATGTGTCGACCATGTTTTCACTCTTAGGTTAATAATTGAGAAGTCCCTTCGTTGTCAAACACCTTTGGTCCTTAGTTTTATCGATTATGAACAAGCTTTCGACTCTGTTGATAGAACAGCGCTAACGGTATACCGGATATAGCGTTATATGCGTTATATGGTATAGCGTTATATGGTATACCAGAAAAATACATTAAAGTGACTTGCGCTATGTACGAGAATAATACTGCTGCGGTTAAGGTAGGAAATGAGGTTAGCAACTGGTTTTGTATTAAATCAGGAGTTAAGCAGGGTTGTGTTCTATCCCCCTTTATATGGATCACTTTGATGGACTTCGTCTTAAGGAGCACAGGAAAGGCAATTGGAGACCATGGAATCAAATGGGGAGGAAGAACGCTCCTGGACTTAGATTATGCTGATGATTTAAGCATATTAGATGAAAGTGTGAGCAAAATGAATGAATTTTTAGAGGTTTTACGAGTTCAGGGTGCTAAAATAGGCTTGAAAATTAATGTTAAGAAGACTAAGTCACTAAGGATAGGAATAAGTGATGATGAACAGGTGACATTAGGTAACGAAAAGATTGATCAGGTTGGGAGCTTCAGTTACCTTGGTAGTATTATTAGTAAAGACGGTGGGAGCAGTGGTGGGAGCAGTTAAAAGTAGAATAGCTAAAGCTCAGGGTGTTTTTTCACAGTTGAAAAAAGTTTGGAAGAATAGAAAGATAAGTCTACATACCAAGGTTAGAATATTGGAAGCTACAGTGATGACAGTGGTCAAATATGGCTCTGAAGCATGGGCACTCCAAAAAGCAGATGAAAATTTACTAGATGTTTTCCAGAGAAATTGCCTACGGATTGTTCTGGGCACCCGGCTGACTGACCGTAGGTTGTACGAAAAGTGTGGCTCAATCCCGCTTTCTGGGGCTATAATGAAAGAAAGGTTGAGATGGCTAGGCCACGTTCTACGGATGAAGGATGACAGATTACCAAAGATTGTCCTTTTTGGCCAACCGTCTAGGGCTACACGGAAAGCAGGTCGTCCTTGTCTGGGTTGAAAGGATGTCATAAATAAAGATTTAAAGGAAATGGGAACTTCCTGGGAGGGTGTGAAGAGGGAGGCTTTAAATTGATTAGGTTGGAGGAGGAGCGTGCGTGGCTGTGTTGGCCTCAGGCGGCTTGGTGCTGCAGTGAGTTATTAGTAGTACTAGTAGTAGTAGTAGTATTGCAGGATAACTTATAATTAATTTTAAATAACATAAGACAGTGATCATAACCGTGAGAATGGCTGTACACACATCAGCAGCCGCACGCGCACAACTATTTAGACTTGTACTCTTTTTTTAGCAATAATCCAACTTTTTTGGCCTTGATTTACATTTTTTTGAGACGTCAGCAGTTGTAAACCATGGTCACTCGTTGCATGGTCCAATAATCCAGAACTTTATGTGCGTGATTTACCGTGCTGGATCAGGCTTTGTCATGGAAAAGAAAAATCTTCGTACCCAACTTTCCCCTATGCTTGTTTTGCATCCCTCTTCTAAGGTTTTGCAAAGTCTGACAATACATTTTTGAGTTTATTGTCCTTCCTAGTTCTAGGAAGTCCGCAAGAGGCTTACCTTGCATGTTTCAGAAAGCAATTGGTATAACCTCCGTTGCAGACATCGTTTGAAAGCATTTTAGTACTTATTTGGGGGGATAGGTGTGGCCTCACTCTACTGATTGCAATTTCATTTCGCACTTCATGTCTTTAATCCATGTTTCATCACAAATTACGATGCAGATATTTTTCGGATTTTCTAAAAACCTTTTATAATGATTTGAATCATTTTCGTTAGAAGTGTTGATTAGCCCGACAATGATAGTCCTCAAAGAAATGATCTGAATGGAGCTTTAAATTTATACATATTACTCTTTTCGCTGTCAAAATTAAAGTAACCCAGCTTACCCTCAATATGTTGAATACATAACTATGTTCAAAAAGACAAATATAAAATACATATTTCCATTAATATAATAAATGCGCTATAAACTTAAAAAACTATTTAAAAAGCACTTGGGAAAAAGAACATAAAATGCACACGTACACATTTAATAAGCACTTGAATATTAAAAACCCTTTCAAAATAAACATACTTACATAGTAAATGAAATAGGCACTTTTCAGAAAATACTAGCACGCTAATTGGTGATGATGATTTAAGAGGTATCAAAACCAGGTGTCCTAATATCAGCGCATCACCTATTAATATACAAAAGGGTAGTGAACAATTGAAACCACGTTTACCTTCAAAATGGTTCACATTCTCAAAGATATTTATGAGAATGTTGGTGCAGTGGGATGTTTCAGTTTCCTCACAACACTTCCTTCAGTGTCTGGACTTGAAAGGAAGCTTACGACAGAGTATTTACAGAGAGAAATCATTTACACTCTTCATCGAAATCATAGAGATCAAGATGGTCTTTATCAAGTCTTTTTCCTATTGTATATATTGCAAGCAGATTTTTGACTCTAAACGAGATCCACAGTCGTCACATACAATTACATTTTACTTCCAATCAGTTTTTTTTAGTGCCTATGGACATACCGGTTCATTGCATTCAAAGAGAGGAGATGAATTTTCTAGAGCACTTGAATCTATCTTTCAGCAGTATTGGTATAAAAAAATTCAAACAGATCGAGGTAGTGAATCTGTTAATCCAGCTTTAAAAAATGTTTCATTGAAATATAATAAAACATTTTATTATAGTCATTGTCCAATAAAAGTGGCATTGGCTGAAAAATTGATAAGAGCTATTTCACTTTTAATCTAGAGAAACTGTAAATTGAAAAATACTGTTGCTTTTATTCAAGATTTAGATAAATCATGTTGATATACAATCAACACTCTAATTGATCCCTGTCAAATCTTAGTCTTCTTGAAGTTCATCACGGTAAAAATACATTTGACATTTTTCTTATACAACATTCTAGTTAAATGTAAATAAAAAAGAAGAAATTCAATTTTGGTAATAAAATGGCGAATGAGTAGATTAGGCTTTTTCATATAAAATCCTAGCCAAATCATCTTAGAAGACGCTGCTCTTAGAATTCAAATGAAAAGCAGTTGAAAATAATAATACGTAATTGAATAAAATATAATTTTTGGATTCCTATAGCTTTTTCCTAAAATCCTAGCTTTTTCTAAGTCAATTATTTAAAGTACAAAAAAAGGCGACGATTTAATAGTTTCCTCTCTTCAGACAGCTCTTTCAAAATGATAAAATGAATGTCTTATTAAAGAGTAGTGATGTCTACCCAAATGAGT
Source organism: Artemia franciscana (assembly GCF_032884065.1). Taxonomy (NCBI): domain Eukaryota; kingdom Metazoa; phylum Arthropoda; class Branchiopoda; order Anostraca; family Artemiidae; genus Artemia; species Artemia franciscana. The sequence goes on along the minus strand of NC_088867.1, from coordinate 12,857,775 downwards.
GCTAAACCTCCCCCTCGAGGCTACGTGAAGAAAGATTGCCACCCATCGAAGTGTTTGTGATCCTGCCACTGCTGACAATGAATTTTCTACGAGAGATTAGGCCAAGGAAGAGTGTATAAATCTGGAGGATCATTATAAAATGTACCTGACAAGTGATGTATTGACGTTGTTGGATATCGTCCATAAAAAAAAGGGACAAAATTTACGAGAAATTTGGTTTGGATTTTGATTATTATTTTTTCAACTCCTAATCTCGTGACAGATTTAGTTTTAAAAATCACTAGTGAAAAAATAGATCTGATCACTGACGTGGATCAACAATTATGTATAGGGAGATCCATGAAGGAAGGATATTTTTTCCACGGGGATCGTATCCTGGAAACCGATCCAACAGACAAAGCACAATTGAAATCTCAAATACAGTTTTCTGGATATGAACTCCCTTTATCCGTCAGCAATGTCTCACCACTCTCTGCTGTTTTGGAATTGCAGATGGCTTGACAATCCTTGTGATTCTACTTTCCTCAACATTGCAAGCGTTGAGGAAAATGGACTACAAGGAGGTTTTTTTGATATTGCTGCTGAAAAACCAGTGGAACTTCATGACTCGGTAAAGGATTCTGTTTTCCCGTGTATAAATGGACCGGTTCCTAGAGATTCATTAAGTCCCTATCGTATTTCTTTTGTAGAGGATGGGGGTATGTACTGGAACCCCTCAAAACAAAAGCTTTTTGCCAACCTTTTCTTAAAGCAGTATATTGATGTACATCACGTTCATTTGGGGTGGATGCTGTTCAACAATTTCAAGGTCAAAAGATTCATGAAACCCACAAATTTGACCAAAAGCCATGTAAAAAGATGTTTATCGACACCTTTGTCAGTAAATAACCTGAGTCAAAAACGAAGGTTGAAAACAAAATCTTTAAACAGATTTTAAATCCAGCCTTTGTTAAGATTTGTGGGAGTGTGCACCATAGAACACGTTGTGACGTTGTAACCGACCAAATGAATGTGCCCGAATCGTTGCCGTCCGAATTTCACATTGTTCACGATCATACACTCCAATATGGTATTTTTACATAGAAAAAAAGAAGATTAATTCAAATAAAAATATTGCTGTTGGTAGCGCCATTTTAGAAATTTTAATATTACTTATGTTCGAATTTTATTACAATGTATTTAATGTCCAATGTCTGGGGGAGAGACAAGTTCAAGTTCATTATGGGGATACAGACTCATTGTTGTTAAAAATTAAAGCTGAAAATTTATTAGCCAATTTGGAAAATGGTAAGCAAACTAGCTCTCGATTGGAATATACCAACTGGGACAAGTCCATTCACCCGAAGATAGTGAAGCACCAGGCTCCAAATAAGTTTTTATTTTTAAAATTCGAAACGGGTGCAAATTGATATCCAATTGTGGGCCTGCAGATAAGAAAGTGTACCGCTTGCAAATACAAAACGAGGACATCAAAAAAGTCTGCGAAGGGGTGCCTTCACACAATGTAAAGGAAAACTTTGACTTGTTTATAGGAACTGCGTGGAGAATAATTTAAGTCCCAGAGTGAAGCTCATGGTGATTCGCTCTTTTAAAATACAGAACTACACAGTTAGAGTTGAAAAAATGCCATGTCAGCGATATCGGATAAAGTCTTTGTACGCGTAGACGGTTTGAGAGTGCTACCGCACGGCCATTATCCTAGTTAAGATTGAGACGTATGTGCAGAGTACAGATTGCGTCTCAGATTGGAGAAAGCCCAATAATGAAAGTATAACAGTTCAAAATAGGGATGAAACCTTTTAATCGACAGTGAACAGATACAACAATTTTTAACTGGATATTTCGAACACACATAGAGTGTTCATCATCAGCATTAAAACTAAAAGACATCAATAAAAACAAATAAAATTTATACCTAATGCTCTTATTTTTTTCATGCAACAGCGGAAGCAAATCTCTTTGACCTTTTCGGTTATCTGACATATTCCGTCGAAAGAGGTCATAGCTCTTAGGTGAGGTGATATTTACTCTATTTGCCCTCAGTAAATTATCATAAATTGAATTCAATCCAAATTCACCTGTATCTCTGTTTATGGAATTATTCTTGAATATTTTTTTTTAATTTCGATTGTTTCCCTGAAAACTTGCTTTATACCTTGGTCCCTAGAAATCAAAGAAACATTTTCAAACAAAATAAAATGATTGGTATAATTATAAATATGTTCCGAAAGAGCCGACGAAAAATCTTCAATTTTGGCATTTTGCTTTAAAGACGATGAAATAGAATAATGATGTTGTAGCAATCTCATTTTTAAATTCTGGTTAGTACGTCCCATATAAGAGCTTCCACAAGTACATGGGATTATATAAACCCCACTTTCTTGCTCTACGGAAGTTCGATCCTTTCCAGAACTTAAAAAACTAGCCAAAGTATTACTACCTCTTAAAGCTACCTTTAAGCCATTATTTTTTTGTTTTTTTTAAGTTTTTCACTCAACCCTGGAACATATGGTAGAGAACAAAAAACATCTTTCTTTTCTGTTGTTTCCAGAATATCGTTAGAAAATTCTGAAATTTTTTTTTCTTCTTTTAGAAAAAGTCTGGTCAATTAACCAGCCCGGATACTGGTTTCTTATTAAAATTTCTTTTAACAACAATAATTCCTCCTCAATGAATTTTGGAGAGCAAATTCTAAAAATGCGGTCAGTTAAGGATATGATTAAACCAAATTTTTACTTGGCGAGCATGACCAGAGAAAAACGACAAAAACCTATTATAATTAGTAGCTTTTCTGTAAATCTTAAAATCCAGATTATTTTCATTTTTTAAAAGAAGAACATCCAGAAAAGGAAGTTTCTTATAAAGTTATCTAAGTAAAGCGTAAACTCTTTACTGAAAGATGAAGAAACGTACAAAAAACTTGCTTTTGATCCGACAGACTCTTACACAAAGAAGTTTAAGAATGAGTTAACGAGTTTGAAGGAAGAAGGGAGAATTACACCTAAACTTTTCTACAAATTCTCAGCAAGAAGTTCTTTGTGCCCTAAATTATATGGACTTCCAAAGATACATAAGCCAAATCTGCCATTAAGACCAAATTTTGCAAGTACAAAGTCACCAACAAGTACTCTGAGTAAGTGGTTATTATCATTATGTAAACCACTCATGTCGACACAAATTTCTTACATAAAGAATTCGTCAGAATTTGTAAAAAAAATAAAAGAAGTGGAGATTTCGTCCAATTCTATAATTTCAAGTTTTGACATAGTATCATTGTATACGAGCATTGATGTAGAAGCCGTAGAAATTCTTCTTGAAAGAAAGATGTTAAGAAATTTGGACTTAATTAGTGGTGAAACAGTTTTGGAGGTCGGTGTAATTATGAACTTAGTTAGGTTGTGCAACATGTTCTCAAATTTTTTTCAACTCAGAGGGTTTTTTTCGAGCAAGTAGATGGTTTACCCCTGGACGGCCCTTTAAGTCCTTTATTAGCAAATTGTTTTGTAGAAAATATTGAAGCAATAGCTTTAGATCCATATTTTTTAAAACACAAATTTTGGGAGAGATATATGGATGACATAATTTAAGTATGGAATTATGGGGAGGAGAAATTAAAAGGTTTTTTAGAACATCTTAATTTTTGGGGAGGTGACTTAAAATTTACAATAAAATTAGAAGAGGATAAGAAACTTCCTTTTCTGGATGTTCTTCTTTTAAAAAACGAAAATAGTCTGGATTTTCAGATTTACTGAAAACCTTCTAACAATAATAGATTTTTGTCGTTTTTCTCCGGTCATGCTCGCCAAGTAAAAATTTGGTTTAATCATATCCTTAACTGACCGCATTGTCAGAATTTGCTTTCCAAAGTCATTGAGGAGGAATTGTTGTTGTTAAAAGAAATTTTAATAAGTAACCAGTATCCGGGTTGGTTAATTGACTAGACTTTTTCGAAAAGAAGAAAAAAAATTCTAGAATTTTCTAACGGTATTCTGGAAAAAACAGAAAAGAAAGATGTTTTTTGTTCTCTACCATATGTTCCAGGATTGAGTGAAAAACTTAAAAGAATTTTACAAAATAATGGCTTAAAGGTAGTTTTAAGAGGTAATAATACAAAACAAAGTTGGGCTTATAAAATCCCATGTACTTGTGGAAGCTCTTATGTGGGACGTACTAACCAGAATTTAAAAATGAGATTGCTACAACATCATAATTCTATTTCATCGTCTTTAAAGCAAAATGCCAAACCTTAAGATTTCACGTCGGCTCTTTCAGAACATATTTATAATTATCCAAATCATTTTACTTTGTATAAAAATGTTTCTTTAATTTCTAGGGACAAAGGTTTAAAGCATATTTTCAGGGAAACAATCGAAATTAAAAAAAAAAATATTCAAGAATAATTTCACAAACAGAGATACAGGTGAATTTAGATTGAATTCAATTTATGGTAATTTACTGAGGTCAAATAAAGTAAATATCACCTCACTTAAGAACCATGACCTCTGTCCACGTAATATCATGGATAAATCTAATGAACCGGAACCAAAAAGGTCAAAGAGATTTGCTCCCGCTGTTGCATTGAAAAAAAATAAGAGCAATAAACTATATGATGATGAACACTGTATATGCGTTCAAAATATCCATTAAAAATTTTTTATATCTTTTCACTGTCGATTAAAAGGTTTCATCCCTATTTTGAATGGTTATACTTTCGTCATGGAAAGACAGTGTGGTCTTCGAAGTTATCTAAGCCCAATAATTGCTGGAAGGTCCCCTCTTTTTTTCACCCCAACAGTCTCTATCCTAACAGTTCGTATCCTTGACAATTTTCTGCTCAGCAGTGCGTTTTTTAGTGTTATTTTTGTTTTTCTTTATTTATTTTTATTTATTTTTGCACAAGGCGGAATTATTGTTTTAAAAAGTGCTTAATATCATACTATAAATTGACGTAAATCTCGTTTCTGCCGGCTCGTCTACAGGCCGGGCACCCCCTCCGGGTTGAACCCTTTTCTATGTGTATTTTAATGTCAAAGTGTTTTAAACTGTCTATGTAAATATATTCATGTACCCATTTTATGTGAACCTGTAATGTATTCATTTATATATTTAAAAAGCTTTATTTTTTGTCTTTTTGGTGTCTACTCATTAAATTGAGGCTAGCTTAGTTTAGTTTAATTTTAACAACGAGCAGAGTAACATGTGTCAATTCAAAAGTCCATTCAGATCATTTCTTTGTGGACCTTCAGTGTCTGGCAAAACAACACTTGTAACGAAAAGAAATCTTAACCGTTATAAAATGTTTTTAGAAAATCCAAAAAATGTCTTTTACTGCTATAGTGTGTGGCAAGAGTCCTATGATAAAATAAAGACTTTTCCACCAGACATAAAATTCATACGTGGACTTGACGTTTTTAATATTATTGAACCAAACTTAGGGTGGATTATTGATGATTTGGTTGAATTCATTGAAGAATGGTCTCAGGAGATGTTACGGTTATTCGCGGTCCGTTCTCATCACGAAAAAATTCCTGAAACAGTTGTTCTCCACAATCTCTTTCATCAGAGTAAATTTATGAGAACCTTTGCTTTGAATTGTAATAACTCTAATATCTATAAAATTGTTCGCGATTTAAGTTCTCTTAAAACTTTAGATAAGCAAATTTATCCTGGTAAACTGAAATTTTTACTCTCGGCGTACAATTAAACTACGAATAAATCTTATGGTTACATTCTATTGGATCTCAATCAAAGCACACTGAGGATATACTTGTGGTCAATGAAATTACTGCTTATCTACCCGTAAATAGTAAAAAAGGTAAAAACTAAATGAAAACATATATTTATTTTTTCTCCTAAGTAATTCAAAACTACGACTTAGGAAGGTTATACTCAACACGGCAATGACTAAGAATTCATTAACTTCCTATCTTATCTTTGTTTGGACCTAACTGAAGGCAATATTCAACTGCCAGAAGTAGTTAAGTACCGGACAAACCAAAATCGTTCACTTGTACGTGCCTTATCTCGCAAAAAGAAAGGAAACGATTTTAAAAGAAAACGGCTTGTTCAAGCGGGTAATAGTTACTCTTCATTGTTACTGCCAATAATCAGGGGCCTTGTAAACAGTATTCTCTTGATGACAAAACTTTATAAACTGACGCCTCAATGAATGTCAATGAGCTTCATTGACAATGAGACAATTGCCGATTATGAAAAATATATTTTACTTCAAAATGTCCTTAGACGTGTCGATAAGCATAAACCCTACCGTGAAAGACCACTCAAAGTAAATTTCATTGATCAACCTCAAAATTCACCACTATCACCAGCACAACCAAAACAGGAAAAATATTTATCTAAAATTTTATCAAGTATTGTAGAACTAATGCCGCATTCGTATCGTGAACAAAGTAAAAGACTTGACTAATCTTGCTGAAAATGAACATGTACAAATAGATGACAAAAAAGTGGTAATATAGCCCACGGCAAGAATTACAATTTAATTGTTTTGGTATCAGATATAATTGCAAATTCTAAGAATTTTGAATCATTTGATGATCTTCTTAAAAAATCAAATTGTCCAAAAATTGTTATTTGGAATATTTTAAAGCGATTAACGGAATATAGGGAAATATCAAACGATGTTTTTAAATCATTTTTGGAAAAGACTAGCACGCCAAGTGGGATTGATGATTTAAAAAGTATCAAGAAAAGGCTTCTTAATATCAGCACATTGCCTATTAGTATGCAAAAGGGAAGCGGACAAATCACACCGGTTTATGTTGAAAATAGCTCAAGTTTTGAATGTGCTTATGAAAATATGGGTAAAGCGGGAAGTTTAAGTTTCCCCACAACACTTGCCTGAGTGAATGGAGTTGAAATGAATTTTGCGAGAGAGTACTTACAGAATGCACTTAGATACACTCTTCACTAAAATCATTGAGATCGTGGCAGTAATTAGTGCAAAACTAAAGCGTTCTTCCAACTGTAGACATTACAGGCAGATCTTTTAACTCTAGACAAGATTCAAAGACACCACAACAGTCCAATCAATTTTTTTTTACTTTCGCTTAGTGTTCTATTTGCTATCCATATGTGGTTGCATTGCGTTCAAAGAGAGGCCATAAAGTTGCTGGAGCCCTTGAATCTATCTTTGAACAAGTTCATATAGAGATATCAAAACAGATTGGGAAAGTGAACTTGTTAATCCAAATTTAAAAATTGCTTTATTGAAGTATAATAAAACACCCTAACATAGTCATAGTACGAAAGAGGCGGCATTGACTGAGCGATTGATAAGAACAGTTCGACTTTTATCCTCGAGATATTTTACGTTGAAAAACAATGTTGTTTTTATTCAAGATTTAGATAAAATCATGGTTATTTATAACCAACGTCCTCATCGATCCTTGTTCAGTCTTAGTCCTGTAGAAGTTCATCACATTAATATTACACTTGAGATTTTCTTTAATAATTTTAATATGAAAAGGTTATTAAAAAGAAAAATTTAATGTAAATTATACAGTTCGAATCAACTGAATAAGTAATATTTTGAAAACTGAAATTAATTTTGACCCACTGAACTTTTTGAAGTGTCAAAAGTCTTAAGAACTAATCCTGTAACGTATCATCTACGCACTATGAAAAATGAAGAGATTTTTGGCATTTTTTATTTGCAAAAAGTTGGAAACAATAGAATGTTTCAGATTGAAAAGGTACTAAAGAGTTGAACGCACAACAGTAAGAGACAGTTGCTTGTTCGTTGGTTAGGATAAAACTTTGATATTGATTCTTAGATTGCCTCTGAAGACGTACACAATGCCTAATGATTTTTATGTTACGTTCATGTCTGATGTCTCTAACCCCCTCTATCATAACTTGAATAAAAAAGAAATTTTTTGACAAAAATCTACACTACCATCAAATTGGAGAGAAGGTATGAAGTTGCTCTTGTTGATTGTATGCTTCAAAATACGTATGACATCCTGAGGAAGGATGTTACATAAAATACAAAAGTTAGACCACATCAATGGCCACTTGTTACCGAAGAATGAATAAAATCAATTAACTGGGCTGAATACCAATTTTTCACATTACCACACAAGGAATATGGTAGCATAAATAATTTGTGTCGTACAATCAATAGAAGAATTTCTGCTCGTAAGAATGGTGCATTCTATTTTAACTATTCAATGGAACAGGATACGGTTTACAGTAGCTCTATAACTGACAACAAAATGGTTCATCTCAATGATAATCTAGAGATGTTCTTGGTTTAAACAAAACATAATAAAGAATTGAAGCGCTGGTATGATCAACAGGATAGATCGTGTTATTTTCGCAGACTATACACCCAGTCTCTCATTTGACAATTCATGCATCTTTTGTTTGGACATCGAGAGTCTGTAATACCAATTTCCCCCTCATATGTGTTATTTAACCAAAAACTACTCATGAACAAATTCACCACTACAATATGAAGCATATTCAATACAATCCAGTCAACACTTCGTATTTGGAATGCTGTAAGTTAACATTAAGAAGTGATTTTGGCGGTCCTCTAGCAATAACAAAAGGTTTGGCTCTACTTGCATGATATTTCAGGCCAATTCAGTGAGATGGCATATAGAAAAATATTTTTGTTTGTCCTCATATAGATTTTCATGGATTGGACTATTACAGGGGTCGTCTGTCAGTGTCCAGTTACGGTGTCGGAAATTGTTTTATTATGTTGCTTCGCTCTCGACCACCCCTTGCCAAAAATATATTGCACCAATAGCCGTGGATTTTGCTTCTCTACGCTACACGATTGGAATTCTGGGAAGGATTTTGAAGAAACGGTTTCAGAAAATCTCAGGCCAGACGTGCAATACCTTGTCGAGCGACTGATATAACGATCAAGTGGAAAAGGTCTGATAAGGGCACGAAAAACTTCATCACTCATTAGTATCAACTCAGGTCAGAAGCAAAAATCATCGCTCTTGTCAAAGAAGAAAAAAACCAAGAGTAGAAATTGTTTGATCGAAAAAGCATTTCTTTTCCTAGAAATAGCATATTTACCACGTAAGAAATCAGTAGCCTCTTTTCTAAATTTTTTCAATGCGTAAAATATTGTTTTGAGTGTAAAACATCGTTGCTATGAACAATTTTATTCATAACAACCGCTTTCGGAAAACGTTTATTTTCAAATTTACTCCAGTGAAGACTGTTTCATAGATTTGACTTCCATATTTATAGACTTACATGTTATTGTCAAAATATCTAATCTTGAAAAATCAAGTACAGCCGAGCGGTTTTCCCATGTAAATTGTGTACAACACAATTAACTTAGGCAAATCAGTGTCTACATAAATGAAAAGCTGGTAGACACAAGCAACAATCTTTCAAATTGTACAAAATATTATAATTCATGTTGATGACTCCGATGTCCTCTAAGCTATTCAGAGGTTTGGCTATTGCATATGACGGTAATTAAATAAAAAAAAACTAATTTTTTTTAGCCGAAAGTAAGGAGCGACATTAAAACTTAAAACGAACAGAAATTACTCCGTATATGAAATGGGTTGTCCCCTCCGCAATCCCTCGCTCTTTACGCTAAAGCTTTTAATTGTTTTAAAAAGTAAAATTGTGGCAAAGAGTCAGACTTCAGCGTAAAGAGCGAGGGATTGCGGAGGGGACAACCCATTTCATATACGGAGTAATTTCTGTTCGTTTTAAGTTTTAATGTCGCTCCTTACTTTCGGCTAAAAAAATTAGTTTTTTTTTATTTAATTTCTGAACGTTTTTTAATTAATGCATGCTTGGTTTTGGCTCTCCGCACATAAATTATTAAAATGAAATTGGTATATTAATTCTTTTTTTGGCTAAATGGCTTTCTCTTAGTTTTGATCAGACGATTTTGGGAAATAAGGGGTGGAGAAGTAGGCCTAGCTGCCCTCCAATTTGTCGGTTACTTAAAAAGGCAACTAGAACTTTTAATTTTTAATGAACGTTTTTATTAGTAAAAAATACACGTAACTTAAGAATTAACTTACGTAACAAACTTTCATAACCTTATATTTTTATTATGTATACGAGGGGGTTTGTACCCTCGTTAATACCTCGCTCTTTACACTAAATCGTAAGTTTTGTCCCAATTCTTTAAGAATGACCCCTGAATCAGAAAGGCCGTAGAATAAATAGTTGAAATTACTAAAAATACTTTAGCATAAAGAGCAAGGTATTTATCTCTTCCTAAATACCTCGCTCTTTATGCTAATGTATTTTTAGAACCCCTCATATGCGTAATTATCTCTGTTCGTTTTAAGTTTCAATGCTACTTCTTCCTTTCATTTGAAAAAACGTTTTCATGTTTATTTTTCATTGTTTTCTTATAGTATTGCTAGAGAATCCTGCGCCCTTTTCATTGAATTTTTCTTCCCCCATGACAGATTCCTCCAAGGAAAGATCCTCCAACATAGCCCCCTCTCGTCAGCCCCACCCCCAAACAAAATAAAATCCCCCTGAAAACGTCTGTACACTTCCCAATAACCATTACTATATGTAAACACTGGTCAAAGTTTGTAACTTGCAGCCCCTCCCCCAGGAATTGTGGAGGAGTTTGTCATCCCCAAAGACATAGTTATTATGGTTTTCGACTATGCTGAACAAAATGGCTATCTCAAAGTTTTGATCCTTTGACTTTGGGAAACAAATGAGCGTGGGAGGGGGCCTAGATGCCCTCCAATTTTTTTGGTCATTTAAAAAGGGCACTAGAACTTTTCATTTCCGTTAGAATGAGCCTTCTTGCGACATTCTAGGACCACTTGGTGGATACGATGACCCCTGGGAAAAAAAAACAACAAACAAACAAATAAACACGCACCTGTGATTTGTCTTCTGGCAAAAAATACAAAATTCCACATTTTTGTAGATAGGAGCTTGAAACTTCTATAGTAGGGTTCTCTCATACGCTGAATCTGATGGTGTCATTTTCGTTAAGATCCCTTGACGTTTAGGGGGTGTTTCTCCCTATTTTCTTAAATAAGGCAAATTTTCTCAGGCTCGTAACTGTTGATGGGTAAGAGTAAACTTGATGAAACTTATATATTTAAAATCAGCATTAAAATACGATTCTTTTGATGTAGCTATTGATATCAAAATTCAATTTTTTAGAGTTTTGGTTACTATTGAGCCGGGTCGCTCCTTACTACAGTTCGTTACCACGAACTGTTTGATACGGACACTGACACTAGCAATATACTTTGAGATGTGACAACTAAAGATTTAAACTTGGTTGGGAAATAAATCCCGAGATATTTAATATATCTCAATGGTTGTCTCCCAATGTTAAGATCAACATAAAGCTATAACTTACTTCGTCCAATTTTATTTTTCGAACAGTACTTGGCACTGCACCTGATGTAATTGTCTCTCTCATCTCGGCAATATTTCATGTTCAAAAACAACAAGTTGTGAATTATGTTGCTTTCAGAATTGAGAAGTTAAGGGCTAGTTGAAATAATGTCAAACTGCTCGCTCTACATACAGTCATGAATCAACGACTCGTTGTTACGGGTACCCGTACCTCTACCGATACGTCATTTATCACTGGTGAAATTGCTTTAAAACTCGCTTTGGCTTTTGTAAAAGGTGCTAGTGCCATAGGATCATGAAAAAATTCCCCACATAAATTTGGAATGTTTGGACTTTCATCTCTTGTATTTAAAGTAAATTGAATTCCACTTTATAATGTATCCTTTGATAAATCCTAAAGGATACTATATGAATTTAAAATGCAATCCCTAGATCGAGAATTCAAAATGATAAAACAGAAGAAATATTTTAAAAACTCATGGTATCATTGTGTTGGATTTGTCTGGTAAACAAGATTGTCTCGTAAACAAGATAAATCCAAACGGGCAGAGTACGTTCAGAGTGTACATTTGCCGAACCATTGGAGGAGAGTACAGAATTAATCTCGCTAAACCAATTTGAAACCTATTGAGAAATTACCCCTGATTGTTTGTTCTACTAGACTTGGAACCAAAACACAAATAAAATGATAAATGTATTCAAATTGAACCCTAACATGTCCAATTGCATATCCTATTGCATTCTCCGGATTTTTTTGACCATATTCAAAGCGTTAACGATGCCCTTATCATTGTTAATAGTAGCCACTCAAGTGTAAGGACGGCATATTGTCTAAGCAACTTTCAAAAGGTGAAGAATATTGAATTTTGATCCTCTTGGCCTACCATTTGCTTTCTACACACCTAACCTGAAAAAATTTCTAGAGCAAAGTGGAAAATATATTATTCAAAAAAGGAAGCGAGTAAAATATTTATCAACCAAAAGCTGTAGTTTTCATGTACTATTTATATTTTAATTTTCGATGGCGTGGATATACTTACAGTGAATTTCTCAGGACTTATGTAGACAATCCTCGATTGAATGACTTTCTAGTTGAAAATACTCTTTTCTACTCGTATTATATGAATTTCAGTGAAATCATTTATAATTTTTTGTGAATTTGTTTCTGAATAAAACTTACATATATAAAACTCTAAGTCCTTTAGATTTCTTCTTCCACGTATAGGTGACCATTGGTAATTATAAGTGGTGGTAGTGTGTTAGGATTCAAGTTTTATTCATCTTGGCATACAAAGTCAGGGTCACATCTTCTACAATAAGTGTAACTTCATTTTTATTATTTCTCTTCGTAAAGCCAACAATACTATTTCGATTCATATCATAAAATTCACCTGTTTCAATTTACTTATCACATACGACATTCTCATATAAACAATTAATTTCTGTAACAGCAGAATAAAAATCAATAGTTTTATAATCATACTAGCCGGTGTCTTCACAGCGATGTCGTAAAAGCCAGACTCTCTTTTTATTCCAGCAATTGAAGTTAGACCAGGTTCTTCCTCTCAAAATAATTTAAAACTACGATTGTATTAGTCTCTTAAAAATAAACTGAAATCACATTTAAGGGTTTTTACAACCATACCAGGGTAATTACTTTGCCATCAACTACATTTATCATAGTGACAACGTGACTGTAGGAAACCTCAAGGGTGCGAGTCACAAATTTCTCGTAACCAGGAATTACAGTCATTAATTTGTACTGCTTATCCTCTATGCAATTTACATGGATTACACAATCTATACTTTTCATTATGGTCATTAATTGTAGTAACGCTCTCACAGGATGAGAAGCTGCCCAATATATACAAACATAGTGGACATGTGTAAAGCAATTTCGTCAATATTGAATGTCTCACTTCTAGAAAACTGACTTGTGATCAATAAAATAAATGTCTTCTAGGAGGAGGAGCAATCTATTTTAGTCACACATCGAATTTATTGAACTTTTTTAAACAGGATTTTTGAACAAAACAGGAAAGAAAAATTTCTAACTCATGGTTAAAAGCTAAACCGCAATGTCATTTTCTTTTGTCTCAATTAATATGTCAATAGATTGAGTAAATGCATCTACACCATGAGGTAAAAGTTTTAAAGAATAGTCCAAAGATGGAGAATCAATGCTAATTGTATCGTTAACCATTCTTTGAGAAAATATTTCCCTTTGAAAAGACAACTCTTGAAGAGTTGAAAAGTTGAAGAGATTCTGTATGACTTTTTTCTTAATTTCGGCCATTTTCAATCTTGGCACTCTCACTACCGATTATATACAAACAGTGTATGAAGATTTGTATCGCTAGTAACAAGCTCACTCCTTATTTTTAGATTGATTAGTGTTTAAATGAATGTAACCGTCGGTAAATTATCATTGACACTAGTAATGTTTGCATAGTTTTTTTTATCAATTCAAGTTTAATCTCTTTGATGATGATTTTTGTTAGTGCCCTTTTCCATTTACTTGCGGTTTCACCTATCTATTACAACATTATTTTTACATAGGTTGTAGTTCCAGCACCTAGACAAGATATATTGCATGATAATGCTAGATGAGTATGCTTTTCTTCTTTTTACCTTTACCTTAATGGTAAGAGGAGTAGGATGGTAATAGGATCTTTCAATGGGTAACATGTTATTAGCAGCATCAGCAAGATACTGGCCTTGGTCATCAACTAAAAGTTTTATGTTTGCGTTTTCTTTGAACACTATCATCTCTGGAAAAGCTACTCGCGTATATCTATCTCTATAACATTTGAACTTTCTCGGTACTCTAAAGAATTTTAACTCCTTATTGTCATGACGATACACTCTTACATATCCAATAGTGTTACCATTAGCACTAATTTCATAATTCAAATATTTCGAATTCTTGGCATTCAATGCTACTATAACGCTATCATGTACACACGCTTTCTAGGAATATTCACTATTCAATTTAAAAAAAATAAGATGTAGATGTTTATTCTTCCAATACTTAAATAATACTAAAGAGATTCTTAAGATCAAACAAGTTACGCAAAATTACATTACCCTCAATAAATTTAACAAATCACGAAACTTCTATTTTTTAACAAGCATCAGCATCTCTTAGGAAACACCCCCTCCCTATTGTGCAACATGCACATGTGTCTTGAAAAATTTTCTAAGAAAAGTTTCAGGACTTGCATTCGTAGGGATAGGAACCTTATCGGATCTGGAATACCTTCATTGCTGATACATTCACTATTAGGGTGGGGGAGGGGAATGATTCAATTTATTCTCTTGAAATTTACTCATAAGTATGACGTCAATCCTGTGATTTTTCTTGTCGATCATTTGCGTCTTGTGTAATTTTGCCTGCATCAGAGGCACTGAAAACGATACAACCACTACTCAGGCAAATATGATAGATTTATACTTTTCAAATGTACACATAAACATGAAGTCACTTACATATTTTTTCCCAAAATTGAGGTTTTTACGAATTTTCTCATACTCTATATATATATATATATATATATATATATATATATATATATATATATATATATATATATATATATATATATATATATATATATATGTATATTATATATATATATAAACTAGCTGTTGGGGTGGTGCTTCGCGCCACCCCAACACCTAGTTGGTGGGGGCGCTTTGCCAACCACCAACCCCCCCACGCGCGTAAGTCGTTACGCGCCATATTAGTTACGCGCCATTGTAGTTGTGTCCCTATGTCCCACCTGTGAATATAGATAGATATATATATATATATATATATATATATATATATATATATATATATATATATATATATATATATATATATATATATATATATATATATATATATATATATATATATATATATATATATATGTTTTTAACTACGTAAAACTTGCGAATATACAACATTCTTTGCTGTCCCATTGTCTGTGCATATAAATAGATTGTCAGGTTTACCGACTCTTGAACATGCAACATATAATGGTCCATGGGAAAACAATCCGTATTCAGATCTATACCTCATGATTCTAATGATTGCCCTTGAGCTTTGTTGATGGTGATTGCTAATCGACCATTCCCTGAGTCGCCATCGTCATTTATATATCCCCCTGTGCACCCCGGCGTCCCCTTTGTAGTTATGTCCCTGTGTCCCGGTCGTCATTTATATTCCCTGTGTCCCGGTCGTCATTTGTGTCCCGGTGTTCCAGTCTGTGATTTCTCTTTGAGTGTCCCGGGCGTCATTTATATTCCTTGTGTCCCGGTGTCCCGGTCGTCATTTATATCCCCCTGTGCCCCCCCGGCGTCCCCATTGTAGTTGTGTCCCTGTGTCCCGGTTGTCATTTATATTCCCTGTGTCCCGGTCGTCATTTGTATCCCGGTGTCCCGGTCTGTATATACATTCGTTTTTTAGTTTTGTTTTTCTCCTTTATTTTTTTCATTTTTTCTTTTTTTTCTTTTTTAGTTTATTTAGATTTTTCGATTTTTTAGTTTTTTTATTAGTTTTTAGTTTTTTTGTAGTTTTTACCATTTTTTTAGTTTTTTTTTTACTTATGTCCTGGTCGTCATTTATACTCCCTGTGTCCCGGTCGTCAATTGTGTCTCGGTGCTTTGTTGATTGCTAATTTATATTATATTTACATTTATATTTTTTATATTTATTAATATTTTTTTAGTTTTCTTTTTCTCTTATTTTTCAGTTTTTTCCCTTTTTTTAGTTTTTTCTTTTTTAGTTTTTAGTTTTTTTTTTGTTTTTTACCTTCTTTTAGTTTTTTTAGTTTTTTAGCTTTTTTAGTTTTTTTATTAGTTTTTAGTTTTTTTTAGTTTTTGCCTTTTTTTAGTTTTTTCAGTTTTTTTAGTTTTTAGTTTTTTACCTTTTTTTAGTTTTTTTTAGTTTTTTAGCTTTTTTAGTTTTTTTTCTTCTTTTGTATTAGTGTGAAATAATTCAGACGTCATATGCGGACAAACACGACGTCACTCGACAGACAGACAGACAGACATAACCCACAAACAACTTATTTTTATATATATTTATTCATATTTTTTTAGTTTTCTTTTTCTCTTTTATTTTTCAGTTTTTTCCTTTTTTTTAGTTTTTTTCTTTTTTAGTTTTTAGTTTTTTTTTAGTTTTTTACCTTTTTTAGTTTTTTTAGTTTTTTTAGTTTTTTAGCTTTTTTAGTTTTTTTATTAGTTTTTATTTTTTTTGTAGTTTTTGCCTTTTTTTATTTTTTTCAGTTTTTTTTTAGTTATTAGATTTTTACCTTTTTTTAGTTTTTTTTTAGTTTTTTAGCTTTTTTAGTTTTTTTTCTTTTTAGTTTTTTTTTGTAGTTTTTACCTTTTTTAGTTTTTTTCTTCTTTTGTATTAGTGTGAAATAATTCAGACGTCATATGCGAACAAACATGACGTCACCTGATCCACAGATCCACAGACCCACAGACAACTTATTTTTATATATATAGATATATATATATATATATATATATATATATATATATATATATATATATATATATATATATATATATATATATATATATATATATATATATACATATATATATATATGAATATATATATATATATATATATATATATATATATATATATATATATATATATATATATATATATATATATATATATATATATATATATATATATATATATATATATATATATATATATATATATATATATATATATATATATATATATATATATATATATATATATATATATATATATATATATATATATATATATATATATATATATATATATATATATATATATATATATATATATGTATCGTTTTTTTAGGCCAGAGATTCCCAGGATGCCAATTTTCTCGAAAATATGGAGTTATAGTTATAACATATGGAGTTATAACTCCAATATGGACTTATTTTCGAAAAAAAATAAATACATAAACATACAATCAATGCTCGCTCATACAGATAGTAGATCAATAGTTTCTTTGGCTAGTTGCCGTTTTCGTTGAATATTGTTTTGTAATCTTACTAAATCTAAATAGTGTTTTGTCAGCATAGTTAATTTAACTTAAGAAACTTAAAAAAGAATGTATTGGCCACTTTAACGTATATTTTTGGTTCATCTTTTTTTCTTTTTTTTCATACAATTTGATAAGAAAATTTAGCCGTTCTCATCAGCTTTTGTTTTTTCATCCTCCTTTAAATTACTATTAATCTCAAACTAACCTTGCTTTTAAACCCCATTTTTTTAGTGCTAAAGTATTCTGAAAAATTATGTATTGATGCAACACATTATGAAGTTCTCAATATAAATAAGAAAGACTTACGATGGATTGTAGGCCAGAAACCTACTATTATAAAACGATTTATATCCATATTGTTTTGCTTTTCTGTCACAAATACGGAAATCATCTGCTAATTCATAACAAACTGGCGTAACTGTTGTGGTAAGTTGTTTCTTGTCTGTTAATATCGTAACGGAAGGTTGTAGTGGCAAAAAGAAACTAACAACTGGATCAATAAATAGAAGCGTGGTGCAAAGGAAGGTCGCGATGAGCATCTAAAAATATAAAAGCATTCATTGGACTGCATGTTGTAGCATGATATCCAGGGCTGTATCTAGCATTTTTGTTGGGGGGGGGCACAAAAAACAAGATATTGGATATAACACATTTTATATACATTTTGTAATGTTTTTACGAGTCGGACAAACATTTTGGAGGGGCCTGTAACCCCTTAACCCCCACAACTTCTGGAACCGGTCTTGATGGTAGCACTCAAGAATTTATATCTTGATTTTATATGAATATCATTTCTGATGGGAATGAAGAACAAGAACATCCTTTGCGATATTAAATGAAATATTGCAGTCCAATTGCAGATTTTTTTCAACATCATTTCTAAAGTTTTCACATTAAAGTAAGAAGAAATGGGTTCAAGTTGTTCAACGAGTAGAAATAGGCAATTAATGGAAAATTATTACAATTTATCAATGGACAACTGTTAGAATTTATGCACTCATCGTAAAAGCCGTAAGAAAATACTGAAGAACACAAGTTTGATGAAAAAAAACAATAACGAGGAATCCCATATCAGTTTTAAGTTTTATTTTTATTCAATTAGTTGAGGATTTTCCAAAATAAATTTCCTTCAGTTATTAATGTTTTTGCAGAAACATTGCAAACAAAGACATTGGTGTTTTCATACCAAACGATGAAGAGCTTGTCCCTTTTTTTCAAACAGTAGAAATTAGGCAACGTTTAATAGGCAGCCTACATCAATTTTAAATTTTATTTTCCATCAATAGGTAGAGTTATTTCCAAAATAATTTTCATTCAGTTATTAGAACTAGATATAAATAAGCTTGTGGAGTTGTTTGCCGAAAAAAGTAAAAATAAATATTATCGCTTTAGTTTTGATTTTCTATCGTCGAGTTTATAAGCTTCTGATGAAAAATTACCTAAGTGGCATAAGTGGGAGACAGTAACAACGGCAATCAAAGGGGTAAAATTAACCTTGACTTGATGCCCACTTAATTGGACAATCTGTCTTGGCTTTGTCTACAATTGGCAATGACTGATTTGCTTAGAATTAAGAACTCAAGAATGAACTAATATAGCCCTAATTTATTGTCTTTCCACTGGTTGAAAAGTCACAAAAAAAACTTGTGAATTTGTTGAACTATAGGGTAATCCTAAGATTTTACTAGCTTTCAGCTCTGATACTAATTTCCAGTCCCAAAAAGTGAAACGAATATTTTAGCTTAAGAAAAAGCCATTGATTTTTTTTTTGTTTAGCATATGAGCTTTTGATTAACAACTTGTGTCTAGTTTTACAAATATTTATTACCGTTTTGCTCAAAAAGTAAAAACTCAAATGATGAACTTAAACAAGCCCAAATTTACAAACCTACTATAAAAATACCAGAATATATTGATTCGACTTGAGTTAGTCCAAAAAGGGCTTAATTCTAGATTTTTTTTTTATTTAGCCGAAAGTGACCCAAGTAAAATAGTCTCTAAACCCCTGTTTTGCTCAGAAGCAAAAGCTCAAATGATGGACTTAAGGAGGCCTTATTTACAAGCAATATGCAAAAATCCCATAGTTTCCTGATCCATCGTGAGTTAGCCTAAAAAAGCATAATTCTATATGCCAAACTTACAGATGCCTAATTACTGCTGTAGAAATAGCTACAATCTGGTAAAGACCAAACGACGGCCTCTACTAACCGATACATGCTTAACAAAATTGTCAAGTAAAATGTTATTATTTAACACTGAGCCAGGAACAGTAACTAATTTTTCGATTAATCTGTATAGTAAACGTTCACTGCAAAACAAATTGAAGGAAATTCCATAAGTGAAACCCGAACCCATCGAAAACGACGTCGAACAAAATCCAAAAGCGTATTTTTAGAATCAACATGATTGAAAATCACATTCAGGAAAATTGGAGCACCTCATCTTGAATGACAAAGAAAATCTCTTTTTTTTTCACGGGAAGTACTGATGTGTCTCTCTTTTTTACCCAAGTATGATCGTTGTGATCGTTATGATCTAAAATCTCTTTTTTCCTTGGGAAGTACTGATATGTTTCTTTTTTAATCTAAATATGATCGTATCGAAGCAGTCGCTGTAAAATTTTGGAAGAGGAATCATTTGAAAGGAAATTACGATATCTAGAGCCCTTTTTAAGCAATAAAAGAGATCCTACCCAAATAAAGTTGAGTTTTCTGTCACCTCACGGCACCAAGCATCAAATCTACGAGAATTAAAATTCTAAGGTATTCAATGAACTTTCCACGCTCTAAAAGCATAAACTTTTATGTTTTGAGCCTTCTCGAAATTAAATTAAGAAACAAGTTTCTTCAACTGAAAGTAAGGAGGAACATAAAAACTTAAAACGAACAGAAATTGTTACATACATGAGAGGGGTCACCCCCCCTCATGTCTAAGACCTCATGGTCTAAAACCTTAAAGAGAAGACTTAGAGCCACCCATCTGGTTAAACAATGGAAAAGTGATGTTTTGCGTCGCTTTGTGTCACGAAACCTCAATTTTTGCCCATAAGGGATCACAATAGCGGTAAATGTAAATTTTAAATCCGGTAAATTCTTATCCGGACTTCTCAAAAGCTGGAGAAGAAAAAATAATATCTGGAGGGCTTAGAAAATGCGCTACACTTTCAGCAAGTGCTATTCGTCTTTGTCAGTTCAAGATTTACCGGGATATATATATAATTTCTTGTGTAGGAAAACCAAATCTCTCTATTATCTAAATAATTTTGATTCGTGTGGCACTGATATTCGTAAGGCTTGAAACGTAAAAAATTCTGCGCTCAAAGCCAGTACTTAATCTAGCTCTTTACCTATGAGCCTGGTCATTGGTGATGAAGCTGTAGAGGACGAGCTTAATGTTCAAGAGGCATTCACTTCATTCTTCACAAGTATTGGTAAGAGTATTGCTTTCACAGTTTCTTTATCTCGGCCTAAGCCGGACTTTAGATCTTACCTCGGGCCGTTTTATGTTAATTCTATATTTTTAGAGCCAGTAACAGTAAGTAAAATTAGCAAAACTGTTAATGGCCTGAAAAACTCGTCCTCGTCTGGGCCAGATTTTATTCCTACTAAGGTAGTTCAATCTATTTTTTGTTCAATAGCTGTGCCTCTAACAAAACTTGTTAATCTTTCATTTAAATGTGGCGTTTTTCCGGATGCTCTCAAGCGTGCTCGGATTATTGTCTGTATAAAGGTGTACCAATAGATGATCCAGCAAATTATCGACCAATATCTATTTTATCAATATTTAGTAAAATCTTCGAAAAGACTATGTGGGAAAATTCTCCGAAAAAATTCTTCATGATTTTCAATTTGGTTTTCGTATGAAGCAGTTTTTGAATTGTATACATTCTGCATTAGATTCGGGATTAATTCCGGCTGCTATATTCCTGGATATTCGTAAGGCATTCGATTCCTCAATCCATAAAATTCTTCTATCGAAGATGTCTCATTTTGGCAATAGGGGTAATGTATTTTCTTGGTTTCAGTCTATGTCTGTCGATCCACTTTCCCGTTCACCCTCGCAAGTGAATTTCGGCGTCCCTCACGGATCAGTTTTAGGGCCTGTGCTGTTTTTGATTTATGTAAATGACTTTTTTATGTAGTAAAAAAACAGAAACTTATTAATTGCTGTAAACTTTGTCATCCTAAGCCTTCCCTTGCCCATAGTTTGCCATCGCCTGATGTCCTTGTTTGTTTTGCTGATGAAAGCACTCTTGGCAGTTCTGGACATTGCGAATCAGAGTTTCCATTAAATTTTGAAAGTTTCTTTGAGAGAGTAATTTTATGGCTTAATGCTAATTATCTTACCCTAAATTTTTCTAAGTCCAGTTTTCTGATGTTTTCGCATGTTTCTTAGATTCATCCCCAGATATTGGAAATTCATCAGCCTAATGGGATAATTCATAGATCTAAAGATCGATAATTTGGGCATTCTTCTTGACGAAAACTTGTCTTTCAAACGTCACATTGATTTGATTAAAATGAAGATATGCAGGAGTCTCGGTGTTTTAAGGAAACTTAAACATACTTTTCCTGGATCACTTTTGAAAATTCTTTTTCACTGCTTGATCCATTCTTACCATAATTCTTTACCATATATTCTTTCGTGTGGATGTTTTACTTTTTTCAGCTTCACGGTGACCTTCCCTATCCCATAAGTGTTCCGCCATCTTTTACCTCTGATCAGAATAATTATAGTCTGCGCAATACCAAAAATCATATTCAAGTATCTTTTACTCTTTATGTAATGTCAGATTTTAATCCTTTTGCAATCCATTGCAAGTCATATTGTGTGGGATAAGTTGCCCGAATCAGCTCGAAGGTGCTACTTATTCATTCTTCATAGAAGTTATTAAATAAAAAAAGTTGTTTTTTAACTGCAAGTAAATCGCGACATTAAAAATTAAAATGAAAAGAAATTATTCCGTATATGAAAGGGGTTGTCCCCTCCTCAACACCTCGCTTTTTTTGCTAAGGTTTGACTCTTTCTCACAATTCTACTTTAAAAAAAATAAAAAACAGGGTCGATAAGACAACCCCTGGAAAAAAAACGCATCCGTGATCTTTCTTCTGGCAATATATATATATATATATATATATATATATATATATATATATATATATATATATATATATATATATATATATATATATATATATATATATATATAAAAATAAGTTGTCTGTGGATCTGTGGATGGATCAGGTGACGTCATGTTTGTTCGCATATGACGTCTGAATTATTTCACACTAATACAAAAGAAGAAAAAAACTAAAAAAGGTAAAAACTACAAAAAAAACTAAAAAGAAAAAAAAAACTAAAAAAGCTAAAAAACTAAAAAAAAACTAAAAAAAGGTAAAAATCTAATAACTAAAAAAAAACTGAAAAAAATAAAAAAAGGCAAAAACTACAAAAAAAAATAAAAACTAATAAAAAAACTAAAAAAGCTAAAAAACTAAAAAAACTAAAAAAACTAAAAAAAGGTAAAAAACTAAAAAAAACTAAAAACTAAAAAAGAAAAAAACTAAAAAAAAGGAAAAAACTGAAAAATAAAAGAGAAAAAGAAAACTAAAGAAATATGAATAAATATATATAAAAATAAGTTGTTTGTGGGTTATGTCTGTCTGTCTGTCTGTCGAGTGACGTCGTGTTTGTCCGCATATGACGTCTGAATTATTTCACACTAATACAAAAGAAGAAAAAAAACTAAAAAAGGTAAAAACTACAAAAAAAACTAAAAAGAAAAAAAACTAAAAAAGCTAAAAAACTAAAAAAAAACTAAAAAAAGGTAAAAAACTAAAAACTAAAAAAAACTGAAAAAACTAAAAAAAGGCAAAAACTAAAAAAAAAATAAAAACTAATAAAAAAACTAAAAAAGCTAAAAAACTAAAAAAACTAAAAAAACTAAAAAAAGGTAAA
The DNA here is from genome assembly GCF_032884065.1 of Artemia franciscana. Classification (NCBI taxonomy): domain Eukaryota; kingdom Metazoa; phylum Arthropoda; class Branchiopoda; order Anostraca; family Artemiidae; genus Artemia; species Artemia franciscana. The sequence continues at coordinate 12,834,406 of NC_088867.1, read as the reverse complement.
AAACAAAAAAAAACTAAAAACTAAAAAAGAAAAAACTAAAAAAAAGGAAAAAACTGAAAAATAAGAGAAAAAGAAAACTAAAAAAATATTAATAAAATATATATAAAAATAAGTTGTCTGTGGATCTGTGGATCAGGTGACGTCATGTTTGTCCACATATGACGTCTGAATTATTTCACACTAATACAAAAGAAGAAAAAAACTAAAAAAGGTAAAAACTACAAAAAAAACTAAAAAGAAAAAAAAACTAAAAAAGCTAAAAAACTAAAAAAAACTAAAAAAAGGTAAAAATCTAATAACTAAAAAAAAACTGAAAAAAATAAAAAAAAGGCAAAAACTACAAAAAAAATAAAAACTAATAAAAAAACTAAAAAAGCTAAAAAACTAAAAAAACTAAAAAAAACTAAAAAAAGGTAAAAAACTAAAAAAAACTAAAAACTAAAAAAGAAAAAAACTAAAAAAAAAGGAAAAAACTGAAAAATAAAAGAGAAAAAGAAAACTAAAAAAATATGAATAAATATATATAAAAATAAGTTGTTTGTGGGTTATGTATGTCTGTCTGTCTGTCTGTCGAGTGACGTTGTGTTTGTCCGCATATGACGTCTGAATTATTTCACACTAATACAAAAGAAGAAAAAAAACTAAAAAAGGTAAAAACTACAAAAAAAACTAAAAAGAAAAAAAACTAAAAAAGTTAAAAAACTAAAAAAAACTAAAAAAAGGTAAAAAACTAAAAACTAAAAAAACTGAAAAAACTAAAAAAAGGCAAAAACTAAAAAAAAAAACTAAAAACTAATAAAAAAACTAAAAAAGCTAAAAAACTAAAAAAACTCAAAAAACTAAAAAAAGGTAAAAAACAAAAAAAAACTAAAAACTAAAAAAGAAAAAACTAAAAAAAAGGAAAAAACTGAAAAATAAGAGAAAAAGAAAACTAAAAAAATATTAATAAATATAAAAAATATAAATATAAATATAATATAAATTAGCAATCAACAAAGCACCGAGACACAAATGACGACCGGGACACAGGGAGTATAAATCACGACCAGGACTTAAGTAAAAAAAAAACTAAAAAAACTAAAAAAATGGTAAAAACTACAAAAAAACTAAAAACTAATAAAAAAACTAAAAAATCTAAAAATCTACATAAACTAAAAAACAAAAAAAAGAAAAAAGGAAAAAAATAAAGGAGAAAAACAAAACTAAAAAACGAATGTATATACAGACCGGGACACCGGGATACAAATGACGACCGGGACACAGGGAATATAAATGACGACCGGGACACAGGGACACAACTACAATGGGGACGCCGGGGGGCACAGGGGGATATAAATGACGACCGGGACACCGGGACACAAGGAATATAAATGACGCCCGGGACACTCAAAGAGAAATCACAGACTGGAACACCGGGACACAAATGACGACCGGGACACAGGGAATATAAATGATGACTCAGGGAATGGTCGATTAGCAATCACCATCAACAAAGCTCAAGGGCAATCATTAGAATCATGAGGTATAGATCTGAATACGGATTGTTTTCCCATGGACCATTATATGTTGCATGTTCAAGAGTCGGTAAACCTGACAATCTATTTATATGCACAGACAATGGGACAGCAAAGAATGTTGTATATTCGCAAGTTTTACGTAGTTAAAAACATATATATATATATATATATATATATATATATATATATATATATATATATATATCTATATTCACAGGTGGGACATAGGGACACAACTACAATGGCGCGTAACTAATATGGCGCGTAACGACTTACGCGCGCGGGGGGGCTTGGGGGGGGGGCGCGAAGCGCCCCCACCAACTAGGTGTTGGGGTGGCGCGAAGCGCCACCCCAACAGCTAGTATATATATATATATATATATATATATATATATATATATATATATATATATATATATATATATATACATATATATATATATATATATATATATATATATATATATATATATATATATATATATATATATATATATATATATATATATATATACATACATATATATATATATATATATATATATATATATATATATATATATATATATATATATATATATATATATATATATATAATTTCATTGGAGTCTAATTAATCCACTAATCTGCTTAATTAATTTAGTCTATTCAATCTGTTTAGTTTTGTTTTCTATAGTTTTTATTTTGCTTATATTTTCTTTCTTCTCCCTTTTGCTATTATCTCTGTGAGTAAATGATTATTTTGATTTTGTTTTGTTTTTTCTTCTCTGAGTAAGTGACTCGTTTGTCTTCCTCCTTCTTGACAGGCCAAAGAGCCCTGAGGAAGCCCCCCAATTGCACTTCCTGGCTGAAGGGCCAAGAAACGGAGATCAGCACCGCCGGTAGGGACTGTAAAGTCTACTGTCGTATTCTTCACCTGTTTATAATATAATATTATATGCATATTTCATGATGAATAAATCTTAAAAGATCTAATTAATTTTCAATGGCTTACAACCCTATAAAGGATATTTATAGCCCCCCCCCCTTCAAAAACGAAGAAACATCTTTTTTTCACTGTAATCTTCTACCACCATTTTGGACTTAGAGACCCCTATAATCTCCGTCATCGAAGTCCATTGCTGGAGGTTTACAACCCCCTACTTGCATACTCTCCCCCTCCACTATCCAAAGTAAGCAAAAACTAAAAAACGCACTCAGGAGAGAAAACTACCAAATGAATATAATGACATATATTTGTTTCTATTTATGAAAATAATTGAATTTTTGTCTGTAAATTTTTAAAGATAATAATAATAACAAACAACTCAACTTTTTTATTTACATGACAAAGTCGCACATAGTTTGTGTGAAAATTTAAAGGGTGTCAAGGTGAAACCTATGTTTAATTCGCTTAAATATAAATTGTTTTGACTTTTTTAATTTCAACATCCAAGTGAAAAAAAGAAGAGTTTTTTGTAAATTTAATTGAATACATTTAGAAAAAAAACGAGCCAAAATTAATCCAAATGAGAAACTTTTTCTCATCAAACAGTTCGTGGTAACGAACTGTAGTAAGGAGCGACCCGGCTCAATAGTAAACGAAAATCTAAATAACGGGATTTTGATGCTAAAATATACATCAAAAGAATTGGATTTTCATGCTGATTTTAAATATATAAGTTTCATCAAATTTGCTCTTTGTCATCAAAAGTTACGAGCCTGAGAAAATTTGTCTTATTTTAGAAAATAGGGGAAAACACCCCCTAAAAGTCACACAATCTTAACGAAAATCACACCATCGCATTCGGCGTATCAGAGAACCCTATAGCGAAATTTTCAAGCTCCTATCTACAGAAATGTGGAATTTCGTATTTTTTGCCAGAAGACAGATCACGGGTGCGTGTTTATTTGTTTTTTTTGTTTTTTTTTTTTCTTTTCCCCAGGGGTCATCGTGTCTACCAAGTGGTCCTAGAATGTTGCAAGAGGGCTCATTCTAACGGAAATGAAAAGTTCTAGTGCCCTTTTTAAGTGACCAAAAAAATTGGAGGGCACCTAGGCCCCCTCTCACGCTTATTTTTCTCCAAAGTCAACGGATCAAAATTTTGAGACAGTCATTTTGTTCCGCATAGTCAAAAACCATAATTACTATGTCTTTGGGAATGAGTTACTCCCCCACAGTCCCTGGGGGAGGGGCTGCAAGTTACAAACTTCGACCAGTGTTTACATATAATAATGGTTATTGGGAAGTGTACAGTCGTTTTCAGGGGATATTTTTGGTTTTGGGGGTGGGGTTGAGGGTAGGGGGCTATGTGGGAGGATCTTTCCCTGGTGAAATATGTCATGGGGGAACAGAAATTCAATGAAAAGGGCGCAGGATTTTCTAAAATTACTATAAAAAAAATGAAAAAATAAACATGGAAAAGTTTTTTCAATTGAAAGCAAGGAGTAGCATTGAAACTTAAAACGAACAGAGATTATTACGCATATGAGGGGTTCTAAAAATACTTTAGCATAAAGAGCGAGGTATTTAGGTGGAGATAAATACCTTGCTCTTTATGCTATAATATTTTTAGTAATTTCAACTATTTATTCTACGGCCTTTCTGATTCAGGGGTCATTCTTAAAGAATCGGCACAAAACTTACGATTTAGTGTAAAGAGCGAGGTATTAACGAGGGTACAAACCCCCTCATATACGTAATAAAAATTTAAGAATATAAAAGTTTATTATGTAAGTTAATTGTTAAGTTACGTATATTTTTATAAAAAAATTCGTTAAAAATTAAAATTTATAGTTGCCTTTTTGTGTAACCGAAAAATTGCATGGCAACTAGGCCTCCTTCCCCATCCCATATTTCTCAAAATCGTCTGATCAAAACTGAGAGAAAGCCATTTAGCCAAAAAAGGAATTAAAATGTAAATTTCATTTTAATAATTTATATGTGGAGAGCCAAAATCAAACATGCATTATTTCAAAAACGTTCAGAAATTACATAAAAAACTAGTTTTTCTAACTGAAAGAAAGGAGCGACATTAAAACTAATAACGAACAGAAATTACTCCATATATGAAATGGGCTGTCCCCTCCGCGATCCTTCGCTCTTTACGCTAAAGTTTGACTCTTTACCACAATTCTGCTTTTTAAAACAATTAAAAGCTTTAGCATAAAGAGCGAGGGATTGCGGAGGGGACAACCCATTTCATATATGGAGTAATTTCTGTTCATTTTAAGTTTTAATGTCGCTCCTTACTTTCAGTTAGAAAAACTAGTTTTTTTTATGTAATTGAAGTCAAGAACGAAGTTTAAACTTAAACGAAAAAAAAAACTTTTTGCTTGGTTGATTAAGCAAGATATATCTACAAAGCTAGATCAAACAAACTAACTAGTGATGTTTTTCTATATCTCTACAGGTCTAAAAACTAGCACTTTACTGAAAAATTAGCTTGTTTGAGTTTTTATAAAATCTTAATTGTATACTAAAAGTTATTGATATCATGGTCGCTGAAAGACCATCCAGAGACTTATTAAATAGTCTTTGTCTTGTGTAGATTAGTCGCCAATTTTTTTAGTAAATTGATAGTTTTTATGAAGAGTATCATGAGCCAGTTTATTCCATCTAGTTTTGTAAATACGTCTGGCACACTCGGTCAAGTGAAAATTTTTGTCTGTTTTAGGGCTCAACTTTACTTTCTATTTCCAAATGAACAATCCTTTTTTTAAATTAACGTAAAGCATGGTTTATTGAACATTTATTATCCATAGAAAATTAAAGGCCAACTGTAAGTTACCATAGTATGTTGACTGAGGCGGAGTTAGCCTAAAATGCGCAATTTGGAAAGTGTAGTTAGATAGGTACCAAGAGGTGGCCTATCAAATATGCATCCTCTTAGAAAAGACAAGCCCAGGGTAAAATTCCCGACATTTATTGATTCAACCGTAATTAGTCAAACAGTGCCAAATTTAAATACCTAATTTAAAGGTGTTGATTTAACAATTATCCAAAGAAAATTACAAGTTTACCGCAAAATACCAGAGTTTATGGATTTTACCAGAGCCAGCTTAAAATTGCGTAATTTAAAATCCTGAATTCAAAGAAGCTAATTTACCCAAAACCTTTATTCAATCAGAGTAAGCACAAATAGACACTAAAAACTAATTTAGAAATAATTAGTTTCGATCATTTCAAAAATATTGTTTACCATTCTTATGTGGTAGCCTATCACAGTCCGTAACCTCTGAGCAACTAACGAAGAAATCACAAACAAAGTGAAAAACAAATATAATTACGGTAATAACGGTAACATACAGCAACCACCATTTATTAACGAGGCTTGGCTAAGGAGAATCGTATCAAACAGTTCGTGGTAATGAACTGTAAGTAAGGGATGACCCAGCGCAATAGAAACCAAAACTCTAGAAAACGGAATTTTTATATCACTAAATATGTCAAAAGAAGTTGATTCTTATGCTGGTTTCAAATATTTAAGTTTCATTAAACTTAGTGTCAGCCAATAAAAAGTAATAATGGATAACGTGTTGTGCTCATTTCGCTTTTTAATTAGGCAGCAATATTGTGTGCCTTAGAGTTTATCAGTGTCTTGAACTTATTATAGTATGCTTACATTAATTAATAATGTTTAGTAGGTAACTTAGGAACAACCATTTTTCTTAAATGAGTATGTGATAGTATAAACAAGATTCTGGAATGAAAACGGCTAAATTTTAACATGATTTATTTTGAACCTAAATTTTGGACTGCGACGAGTGATTTATGATATATAGTACCCTTTCCGAAAGTTCCTCATTATTTACAGCTTTTTTAAGTCAGTTTCATCAAAAGCAGTCACAAACTGTCATATCCAGGAAATTTATAAGTAATTTGGAACAACCATCCACCGAATACGAAATGCCCTATCGAGACGGATTAGTTGTCTCAATCGAGCATTGACGTCATTTATTATTTGCCGCAAATAATAAATGAACCTTTCATGTTTTCCATATGTATTAAAAAAAATTTGGCCCTTACAATATTGCATGATATTATCTTTTTTTGGCCTTTTAGAAGGCTTTTATTTCAGTTTTAGTCGATAGTTTGTTAAATGTGAAAATAGAGAAGAACCTGCTAGAAATAATTAATAATTACTTTTACTAAATAAATGTATGACAATATAAGCTATACTTTCAAATTAAAAAAGAATCCCAATCAGACTTATCTTGAAGCAGCATCTGAAGTTGCAGGATGAATGATTTTATGACAGCTAATATCCTTTCCTGAAGTTCGTCAATGTTTGCAACTTTTTGCAATTCGTTAATACTTTACCACAGCAGATCAATAACGGTCATGGAGTGTCAGATCCAAGAGGTTCACAAAAAAATTTAAAACGATCATCCAATTATTCTTAATTTGCTCGACCGAGACAGATAATAAATAAACGTTTATGGTGTGCCATATGTGCAAAAAAAAAATATCCACAATGTATCCAATACGATATCCTCTTATTATGGCAAAGCAGACGAAATAATTTTAAAAATTTTGTGAAATAGTTTGCCAAATGTAAGAACAAAAACAATCGATTAAAATTTTTTTTTTAATGAGCATTTTTAATAAATAAATATATGACAGAAGAAAACAAGCTTAAAAATATAGTAATTTTAGCCTGATTTATTTTGAAGCAACATAAACCAATCTCTTGTAGAATATTTTTTACCACTTCTCCTATAAATTTCTCTATCCTTAATAGGTTGCACCTCTCGGTCGTTGAATCTGATAGATGATCCTTCTGAGTCCAGCAGTTCACCAAACTTGTTAATCTAAAAAGAACATGTACTTACAGGTCCGAACTCACTCAACTTGTAAAAACAGGATTATAAAAAAAAGACTTTAGAGTTCTCGATATCATGGATATATTTTTACTGCTCTCGATACTGGGACTTATGTTTCTTTTTCTTAGTTAGCAGGGCTGTTCTGATTGTTTCATTCTTAGTAGAGAAAGCCACGTGTCTTTCGACAACCGGAGCAATATGAATAAATACGACAAAATTGTTTCACATTTCCATAAAGACAAAATTGACAAAAAACATTTAGTTTATATTTAATACGAAAGAAAATGTAAAACAAATTTTCAAATTGAAAGAAATTTCGACATACATTTTTTGGACATACCCTTTTCTATTTATTTTTATTTATTTTGGAAACACTTTCGGGGTTGTATTCCTTGTACGAACTTCTAAAAATTCTCTTGTGGAATCTGTTTTGTACTAAGGTCCTGAGCTAGAAATTTTTTTCCATCTGTTATTATTACCTAAGCTATCATTGTGTAATACCCTTTTCCCTTCTTTTCTAACTTAAAGCGTGTGAATATGACAGAAGACATCCGAACCTTTCTTAAATAAAAGAAAACTTCAACATAAATCTTTTGAGCATATCATTTCTTACAAATTTTATTCAAAAAGTTATAAAAAAAGTAAAAGTAAAAAAAAAAAATGTGCTTTTACCCTAAGCCCTAAAGCAAGCTTGTAAACCTTATTTTCCTCATTAAATTAGAGCCAGCTAGATTAATGAAAACATCAGCGCTAAAATTAGATTCTAGGCTATGCTTTGGGAAGATGTTTCTGAATCTCTCCCTGACTCTACAAAAAATTTACTTCTTTTCTGACTTGAAAAATCGTAGATTTTTATATTTAAATATAAATAAAAATTTAAATTTTATTCATTTAAAAATGAATAAAAATATGAATAAAAATTTCTATGAAATCAAATGAAGTACTGAAGCATCAAAAGAAAGTATCGTCATTGAATTTCCATTTTCAATGGCTAACTCAGGTTTCAATTGTTTAACTCCCTCTTTAACTCCAGGTGCCATATATTTTTTTTCATTTTTATCTTTGAGATTTCTGTTATTATTATAAAAAAGAGTAAAGACCCTCTTGAGCCCTTTATTGTTATTACTACTATTTAGTTATTTTGATGTTTCTGCTGAAGAGAAGGAAACAGTTAAAGATAATTTTTTGACGATCACGATGAATAGATGTTCAAGTTGATAAATTTTTTTTTAATGACAAGTAGCAAGCTTGTTGCCCAATCTTCCCGTGGCGGGCATCGAGCCCCGGACCCTAAGGACCAAGCAGATTATCAATTCACTGTGCTACAACAAGGTTTTTTTAAACTGATATTTTAAATTTATTTAATTTCTTTTTATTCCATTTTTTTTTTATTTAGGCCTAAAGCGCCCGACACACGTAGCTTTTTTCGGGCACCGATTTCAGCAGCTCAGTGGTCAAACAATATGAGTACAAAGACAATCCCCTTTATCCGAGATTCTAAAAAAAAAATCATGGACACCAATAGCCAACTGTAGGTTATCAATAGCTGCATGATTGATATCAACTGATTTCTTTCATTACTATTACTAAGTTCTTTCATTCTTTTTAAAGTTCCATTTCATTAAAAAAAAATTAATTGAATTTTAGTTTTTTCATTAATTAATCAGAAAGATTTTTTAATATTGAATATTTTATTACTATTGCTACTATTTGCTTCTTCTGATGTTTCTGCTGAAGAGAAAGAAACAGTTAAAGATTTTTTGTTTGATGATCACGATGAAATTCGGCACCTATTTGTCAATCAGTGCCTAAATTTCGAGCACAAATTGATACCACTTTTTAAATCGGCACTTGTTTGGTAAATTGTTGCCAAAAAAGCTAAGTTTGTCCGGCTCTTAACTTTAACAGAAAGAAAATTTCATACCTGAGCTTCCGACAAAGGAAGTGTGTCTTCCATTACAATCCAGTCAACAACTTCGTTGAAAGGGGGAGTTGTAAGAGATCCTCTGTAACGATAAAATCTAGAAATGTCTTCTGGTAGAAAGTCAATAAGAAGTGTTGCAGGATCTGTTAATGTAAAATCCGATTCCGCCTCTGTTATTGATGAAAATGTGCTATAAAATTCCTCAAAAAAAGGATTATCATCAGGTGCCAGCTAAAAATAATAAAAACTTTTTAGAAATGTTTTTTTGTCCTGGATCTGTTTTTTTTTTAGTTGCAACGTGCATTCGGTTGCTTGTGTTCTACTCCCATTTATGTGAGCAAAATTTTTCGATTAAATTCTGAATACAAGCTACCCCCTCTCCAAGAACAGTTTTTTTATAAACTAGATAAGTACCCCTGCGTAAAGTACCTATTCGGACAAGTAATTCTTTCCAGGCAATTTTCAAAACTTGCTGTCTCAAGATATTTGGGGCAGGCTTTTTTGTCAAATGGATGATGGCCTCGTTTACGATAAAGAAAAACTATCATCAAGTGTCATCCAAAACTAATAAATCTCGTTAGAAGTGTTGTTTTGTGCGGGATATCGTTTTTTTTCAGTTTACAACGTGCATTTAGTTATACGTGTTCTACCCCCATTTATATGATCAATATTTGCTAATTAAATTTTGAGCATAAGCTATCCCATCCCAAACAACAGTATGTATGCATAATATGGAAAACTACTTAACACTAGAAAAGTACCCATGCCGCACTATTCGAAGGAGTAATTCTTGCCTGGTAAATTTCCAAACTTGCTGTTTCAAGATATTTGGGGCAGACTTTCTTGTCAAATAAATGATGATCTTCTTTCCATTAAAAAAGGAGAATCATAAGATATCTTCTAAGAAGAAATTTTTTTTAGAAGTGTTGTTTTGTCCTGAATCTGTTTTGTTTTCTGTTTCAACGTACATTTAGTTGTATGTGTTTTTCCCTCACTTATGTGAACAATATAAGTCTATTAAATTCTAATAATAATCTATCCCCCTCCCAAAAACAGTATGTATTCATAAAATGGAAAAGTAGTAAGTACTAGAAAAGTACCACTTCCAAACTATTCGAACAGGTAATCTTTTCCAGGCAATTCTCAAAACTTGCTGTCTCAAGATATTTTTGGCAGGCTTTTTTGTCAAATGGATGATGGTTTCCTTTGGAATAAAAACAGGACTATCATCAGGTATCATCAAAAATAAATAATTTTTTTTATAAGTGTTGTTTTGTCGTGGATCGGTTTTTTTTTCAGTTGAAACTTGCATTTGGTTGCGAGTGTCCTACCCCTATTTTCTTTTAGCACCATTTGACAATTAAATTCTTATTATAAGCTACCCCCTCCCAAAAAACTGTATGTATTGATGGAATGGAAAAGTAGTAAGTACTAGAAAAGAACCCCTGGCGCACTATTCAAACAGGTAATTATTTCCAGGTAATTTTCAAACCTTGCTCTCTTAAGATAATTATGTCAGGTTTTTTTTTTTCAAATGAATGATGGTCTTCTTTGCAATAACAAAAGACTATCATCAGCTGTCATCTAAAATTAATAAAAACTAATTTAGAAATCTTGTTTTGTTCTGGATCCGGATTTTATTTTCAGTTACAACGTACATTTAGTTGCAAGTGAACCCCTAATTATGTGAGCAATATTTGATATTTAAATTGTGAATATAAGCTACTCCCACCAAAAAAAAAAACAAAAAAAAACGTATGCATTCAGAAAATGGAAAAGTGGTAAGTGCTGGGAAAGTATTCCTGCCGCAATATTCTGACAGACAAGTCTTTCCAGGCAATTCTCGAAACTTGCTCTCTCAAGATATATGGGACACGCTTTTTATCAAATGGATGATGATCCCCTTTGCAATAAAAAAAGTACTATCATCATGTTTAATCTAAAATTAATAAAAACTATTTAGAAGTGTTGTTTTGTCCTGGATCTTTTTTTTCAGTTGCAACGTGCATTTTAGTTGCGTGTGTTCGACCCCTATGTATGTGAGCAATATTTGTCATTTAGATTCTGAGTATAAGTTACCCCCTCCCAAAAACAGTAAGTATTCATAAAATAGAACAGTAGTAAGTACTCGAATTGCTCGAATTGCACAAGATCCTTCTAAATATCGTTACGAATACCTCAATTTTCAAAATTACCCCCCCCCCAACTCCGCCAAAGAGAGCAGATCCGGTCCGGTTATGTCAGTCACGTATCTTAGACAGGTTTTTATTCATCCAATACAATTTCATCCTGATCTCACCACTTTAAGTATTTTCAAAGCTTTCCGGTACCCCCAACTGCCCCCCCCCCCCAATTACGCTGGATCCGGTTGAGATATAAAATAAGAGATCTGAGTTACGAGGTCCTTCTAAATATGAAATTTCATTAAGATCCGATTACTCCTTCGTAAGTTGAAAATACTTCATTTTTTCTAATTTTTCAGAACTAACCCCTCCTCCCAATAGAGCGGATCCGTTCCAATTATGTAAATCACGTATCTAAGACTTCTGCTTATTTTTTCCACCAAGTTTAATCCCGAACCCTCCAATCTAAGCGTTTTCCATCATTTTAGGTTCCCCCACCCCAAACTCCCCCCAATGTCATCAGATCCAGTCACAACTTAAAATAAGAGCTTTGAGACACGATATCCTTCTAAATGTCAAATTTCATTGAGATCCGATCACCCGTTCGTAAGTTAAAAATACCTAATTTTTCAAATTTTTCAGAATTAAACCCCCCCCCCCCCCGACTACCCCAAAAAGAACGGATCCGTTCCGGTTATGTCAATCATGTATCTAGGACTTGTGCTTATTTTCCCCACCAAGTTTCATCCCGATCCCTCCACTCTAAGTGTTTTTCAAGTTTTAGGTTTCCCCGTCCCAACACCCCCACCCCAATGTCACCAGATCCGGTCGAGATTTAAAACAAGAGCTCTGAGACACGATATCCTTCTGAATATCAAATTTTATTGAGATCCGATCACCCGTTCGTAAGTTAAAATACTTCATTTTATTTTAATTTTTCAGAAGTAGCCCCCCCCAAATACCCCAAAGAGAGCGGATCCGTTCCGGTTATGTCGATCATGTATCTACGACTTGTGCTTATTTTTCCCACCAGGTTTCATCCCGATCCCTCCACTCTAAGTGTTTTTCAAGTTTTAAGCTTCCCCCTCCCAACTCCCCCCCTCCAATGTCACCAGATCTGGTCAGGATTTAAAAAAAGAGCTCTGAGACACGATTTCCTTCTAAACATAAAATTTCGTTGAGATCCGTTCGTAAACTAAAAATACCTCATTTTTTTAGTTTTTCAGAATTAACCCCCCCCCCAACTACCCAAAAGAGAGCAGATCCAGTCCGGTTATGTCAGTCATGTATCTTAGACAGGTTTTTATTCTTCCCATCCAGTTTCATCCTAATCTCACCGCTTTAAGTATTTTCTAAGATTTCCGGTTCCCCCCCTAATTACGCTGGATCCCGTTGAGATTTAAAATAAGAGATCTGAGTTACGAGGTCCTTCTAAATATCAAATTTCATTGAGATCTGATCACCCGTTCGTAAGTTAAAAATACCTTATTTTAAATTTTTTTTCAGAATTACCCCCCCCCCCCAACTACCCCAAAGAGAGCGGATCCGTTCCGGTTATTTCAGTCATGTATCTAGGACTTTTGCTTATTTTTCCCACCAAGTTTCATCCCGATCCCTCCACTCTAAGTGTTTTCCAAGATTTTAGGTTTCCCCCTCCCAACTCCCCCCAATATCACCAGATCCGGTCGGATTTAAAAAAACAGCTCTGAGACACGATATCCTTCCAAACATCAAATTTCATTAAGATCTGATCAACCGTTCGTAAGTTAAAAATACTTCAATTTTTCTATTTTTCCCGAATTAACAGGCCCCCCTCCCCCAGATGGTCAAATCGGGAAAACGACTATTTCTAATTCAATCTGGTCCGATCCCTGATACGCCTGCCAAATTTCATCGTCCTAGCTTACCTGGAAGTGCCTAAAGTAGCAAAACCGGGAGCGACAGACAGACCGACAGAATTTGCGATTGCTATATGTCACTTGGTTAATACCAAGTACCATAAAAACCTGTCGTACTATTTGAACAGGTAATTCTCTCCAGGCGATTTCGAAACTTGCTGTCTCAAGATACTTGGAGGAGGCTTTTTTGTCAAATTAATAATGGTCTCCTTCGCAATAAAAAATAGGACTATCATTAGGTGTCATCTAAAATTAATAAAAACTTTTTAGAAGTCTTTTTTTGTCATGTGTTTGATTCTTTTTTTTAGTTGCAACATGTATTTAGTGGCCTGTGTTCTACTGTCATTTATGTGAGTAATGTTTGTCGATTAAATTCTGAGCCTAAGCTACTCCACCCCTCCCAAAAACAGTATGCATTCATCACAGGCAGTGCAATAGGGCTGCCTAACTGGAGAACGATATTGGTCCAATTTCTGTTTTTGAACCAGGGCACTTCATATCGAAGGAGTCGTCGTAAGAACTTCGAAAAGGGCTCATTCGATTGGAAATTGAGAGGGGTAGTGAGTGCTTTTGTTAATAGTCGAAATTGATTTGGCAACTAACCTCTCTCCCCACCCACCATTTCCCCAAAAACATCAAATCAAAATTTTGGGATAGCCATTTTCTTCAATATAGTTAAAAATTCCGGGAATTAAGTGTTTGAAAATGACAACCCCCTACAGCCCTCAGGGCAAAGGTTGTAATTTATAAAAGTATAGCTGTTCAAAATAGGGATGAAACCTTTTAATCGACAGTGAACAGATATAAAATTTTTAACTGGATATTTCGAACACATATACAGTGATCATCATCAGAGTTTTACTGCTGATGATGATCACTGCTTTCACTGCTGATCATCAGAGTTTTAGGATGACAAAACTCCTCCCCAGTCCTTAGGGCAAGCGTTGTAAGTTATGCCCTGGAGAAAATAAGGTTTTGTAGAAATTTTTGTCTTAGAAACTTAAAAAGATGCTTATTCGATTGGAAATTAAGAGAAGTAGTACACTTTTAATAGTAGAAAGTGATAGGAGACCTCCCCACCACCACCAACTATGATTTCCCCAAACACTTCCGACCTAAATTATCAGATAGCCATTTTGTTCAACATAGTTGAAAGTACTGAAGATTATGTCTTTGATAATGACAACACCTCCCCCTCCCATAGCCCCCAGGGAAAGGGGCAAGGGTTGTTATAAATGCCCTGGAGCCAATAAGGTTTTTTTTTATAGAAACTTTTGTCTTAGAAACTGCAAAACAGGCTTATTCGATTGGATATTAAGAAAAATTTTGCCTTTTAATAGTCGAAAGTGATAGGAGGGCAAATACCCCCCCCCCCCCACCGGCTATGATTTCCTCGAACAGTTCCGATCAAAATTCTGAGATAGCCAATTTGTTCAAAGTAGTTGAAAGGCCTGAAAATTACGTCTTTGAGAATAGCAACCTCGCCCCCACAGCCCCCAGGGCAAAGGTTGTAAGTTATACCTGGTGGCATATAAGGTTTCTTATAGAGTTTGTTCATATATTATTATATGTTTTATATGTTTTATTATATGTTTTATGTTTGTTCACATAAACTTCGTATGAAGCTCATTGGATCGGTAATCAGAAGCTCTAGTGCCCTTTTAAAGAGTCAAAATAATGGGAGTGCAGCTAAACGCTGCCTAGTTTCCCCCACACAAGTCGTATTGTCCTGAAATGCATCTAACACAAATTTTGAGATGACCCTTAGAGAGAGAGGGTTTAAAATAGTCCAAATATCCTATAACCAGCTTTTGGGGTTGAAACAAACCACAAGAGGCTGGGGGCAAGGGTTGTAGGTTATGCCCTGGGGGTATTTGAGATTTTTGCGGAAGGGACGGCTGTATAAACTTTAGAAGAGGCTTATTTGGTTGAAAACTGGTTGAAAACTGGAAATTCTAGTTCCTTTTTAAGAGTCAAAAGTGATGAAGGGCAGGCCCCCCTCTGACTACCCCTTTTTTCACCAATTGAATCTGAATGAAATTGTGAGACAGAAATTTTGCTCAAAATAGTCCAAAGAACATATAACAATGCCTCCGCCATGCCCAATGCCCTGGAGATAGGCTTGTAAGTCATGCCCTTGGAGAATACAAGGTTCTAATGGAAAGGATGGTCGTAAAAATTTCAGATGGGGCTCATTTGATTTGAAATTGGAAGTTATAGTACCCTTTTAAAGAGTCAAAAGTAATTTAGGAGCATCCAGCCCCCCCCTCCACTCATCATTTCCCCAAAGAAATCTAATCAAAATTTAGAGAGAGCAATTTTGTTCATTGCAATTGAAGCGTCTGGAAATTCATTCTTCGAGGAAGACACCCATCCCACACAGCTCTCAGGACAAGGGTAATAGGTTACACCCTGGGTTTCATTTAAGGATTCTTATCGAAAAACTGGTTGTATTTACTTCGGAGGGGACTCTTTGCATCGGTACTCAAAATATCTAGTGCACCTTTTGAGAGTCAAAGTGACCAGAGCGCAGCTACCCCTCCCATACCTAGACGTTTTTTCCCGAGATGCATGCAATATAAACTTTGAGACAGTCCTTTTATTTAAAATAATTCACAGATAATATTACACTACTTTTGGGGTTGATACAAACCACCAGAGCCTTAGGGCGAACATTGCAAGTCATACCTCTGGGGCATCTAAGGTTATTATGGAAGGGATAGTTGTTTAAGCTTTAGAGGCGTCTCATATGGTTGAAATTGGAAGTTCTAGTTCCCTTTTAAGAATCAACAAAGTGCTGGACGTCAACTAGGCCCCCAACTAACCTTCTTTCACCGAACACGTCTGATTGAAATTGTGCAATTGTAATTTTGCTAAAAATAGTCCAAAAAACATGTAACAATGCCTTCAGGGTTTACGCGACCCCACAGAGCCCTGGAGAAATGGCTTTTAGTTATGCCCAGGGGCATATAAGGTTCTTGTAAAATGAGCGTGGATAGTCATATTAAATCCAAGTGGGTCTCATTTGATTTTAAATTAAAAGTTATAGTGCCTTTTTAAGAGTCAAAGTATTTGAGAGAAAGCAACCCTTCCCCCACGCCCATCATTTCCCAAAACAGACTTCCACACAAAGTTTTGAGACATCAATTTCTTCTTCCCCAAAATACAAAGGGCATTAAGGTCAGTCTTTCAGGGAATGTTGCAGGGATTGTTGAGCTAAACAAAAAGGTATGTATGTATATAGATTGTCAAAAAGGGTTTCAAACAGTTCGTGGTAACGAACTGTAGTAAGGAGCGACCCGGCTCAATAGTAACCAAAACTCTAAAAAATGGAATTTTGATACCAATAGCTACATCAAAAGAATCGCATTTTAATGCTGGTTTTAAATATATAGGTTTCATCAAGTTTAGTCTTACCCACCAAAAGTTACGAGCCTGAGAAAATTTGCGTTATTTTAGAAAATAGGGGGAAACACCCCCTAAAAGTCATAGAATCTTAACGAAAATCACACTATCAGATTCAGCGTATCAGAGAACCCTACTGTAGAAGTTTCGAGCTCCTATCTACAAAAATGTGGAATTTTGCATTTTTTGCCAGAAGGCAGATCACGGATGCGTGTTTATTTGTTTTTTTTTGTTTTTTTGTTTTTTTGTTTTGTTTTTTTTCCCAGGGGTGATCGTATCGACCCAGTTGTCCTAGAATGTTGCAAGAGGGCTCATTCCAACGGAAATGAAAAGTTCTAGTGCCCTTTTTAAGTGAACAAAAAAATTGGAGGGCACCTAGGCCCCCTCCCACGCTAATTATTTTCCCAAAGTCAACGGATCAAAATTCTGAGATAGCCATTTTATTCAACGTAGTCGAAAAACCTTATAACTATGTCTTTGGGGACGACTTACTCCCCCACAGTCCCCGTGGGAGGGGCAACAAGTTACAAACTTTGACCTGTGCTTACATATAGTAATGGTTATTGGGAAGTATACAGGCGTTTTCAGGAGGATTTTTTTGGTTTGGGGGAGGGGTTGAGAAGAGGGGGATATGCTGGGGGGACTTTCCTTCGAGAATTTGTAATTGGAGAAGAAAATTTCCATGAAGGGAGAGCAGGATTTACTAGCATTATTAAAAAAAAAACAATTAAAAAATAAAAGTGAAAAAGCTTTTTCAGCTGGAAGTAAGGAACAGCAATAAACTTAAAACAAACAGAAATTATTACCCATATGAGGGGCTCACCTCCTTCTAATACCTCGCTCTTTACGCTAAAGTATTTTCAGTAATTTCAACTATTTATTCTACGGCTTTTGTGATTCAGGGGGTCATTCTTAATGAATCGGGATAAAATTTAAGCTTTAGTGTAAAGAGCGAGGTACTGAAGATGGGGCGAATCCCCTCATATATGTAATAAAAACATGAGAATACAAAAGTTCTTTACGTAAGCTAATTTATAAGTTACGTAAATCTTTTACCAATAAAAAGATTAGTAAAAAATTTAAAGTTCTAGTTGCCTCTTTAATTAACCAAAAAATCGGGGGGCAACTAAGCTTCGTCCCCCGCTCTTTTTTTCTCAAAATCATTCTATCAAAATTATGAGAAAGCCATTGAGCCAAAAAAAAAAAATATACAAATTTCGTTTTGATTATTCCTCTGCGGAGAGCCAAAATCAAAACATGCATTGATTCGAAAACGTTCAGAAATTAAATAAAAAAAACAAGTTTTTTTAACTGAAAGTAAGGAGCGACATTAAAACTTAAAACGCACAGAAATTAGTTCGTATATGAAAGAGGCTGCTTCCTCATCAACGCCCCGCTCTTTACGCTAAAGTTTTTTACTGTTTTAAAAAGAAGAATTGAGAGAAAGAGTCAAACTTTAGCGTAAAGAGCGGGGCGTTGATGAGGAAGCAGCCTCTTTCATATACGAAGTAATTTCTGTGCGTTTTAAGTTTTAATGTCGCTCCTTACTTTCAGTTAAAAAAACTTGTTTTTTTTATTTAATTAGTTCAGGAATGACTGAAAATATTAATTTGGAATTTTCAGGAAGTGATAAGGGAGATGATCAATTGACAAAAAAGGCAATATTTGCACGCTACTATTACTAAAACTACTGCTGCTTCTGCTGTTACCACAAGTGCTATTACTACTATCACTACTACCACTAAAACTACTACTTATGTAGCGAGTACGACTAAGGCTGAGTACATTGAAAAAAATATCTGAGGAAAAGTTGAGGAGAAAGCTGAACTAAATCAAAACATACAATATGTATACAGATTACTAATACAGGCGTATGAGCAATATTTTCGAAACGGCTTATCAGAGCAAGAGGAAACTTCAGGGGCATCGAAGTGGGATGTTCAGTTGAACAAAAGGCAAATTTACCTGCTACTCTTGCTATTAATACTGCTGCTACTACTGTTACTACTACTAATAATACACTGTTATTGCTACTATTGTTCCTACTACTACCACTACTGCTATGATACTATTGAGGCTATACGCATGAAGATGAAAATTCTACGAGATATCAAGGGGGATTCGATCTAAATCAAAACATACTATGTGTATGGAGATTGCAAAAGGGCGTATTTCAAGAATTGATTTGGGTATTAAGCTGAAATTTTCGGAGAATACTTACGGAGAAGATCAATTGATAAAAAGATTACATATACATGTCACTACTACCATTACAACTACTGCTACTTTTACTAATGTTACCAAATTACTCTAACTACTACTTCAACTGGACATCAAAAGGGCGTCAAAAGGACGTCAAAAGGGTGTCGAAAGAGCACATCAATAATGTTATTGAAACGGCTTAACATGTCAAACTTCCAGGGTATCATGAAAGCGGTGTTCAACTGACACAAAAGGCAATATGCACATGCTACTACCGCTATTAATACTGCTGCTACTACTGCTTCTACAACTACTCAACTACTTCTACTACTACCAAAACTACTGTGATAATGTTGATATTAAGGCTGAGTCTATGAAGGTAAAATTTGAAGAAATATTGATGGCTAATTCGAACTAATGAAAAATACTACATGCATGTAATTGTCAAAATAGCGTATATTAAGAACTGATTTGTGTATTAAATTTGAACTCTAAGAGAATACTTAAGGAGGAAGATCAATTGACCAAAAGACAATATGTGCACGCTACTAGCACTACTACTACTGCAACGTTTACTAGTTCCAGTACTACTATTACTATTACTGAAATTTAATATGAAAATTTCAAGAAGCATATGAATATACAGGTTATCAAAAGAGCAAATTGACAATATCATAGCATTGGCTAATTGTATTAGCTTGAGTAGTTATGCTATTGCTGTGACTACTATCACAAGTATACCTAAGGGTATGAAGATGAAATTTTCAGAGAATATCTCAGATAATTTCTGTTGCAGGGATGAAAACCTACCATCCGTATTTAGGTTGTCAAAAGGGCATATCATCAATATCCTAGGAATAGTTGCGCGTGTGAAATTAAAACCTACAACACGTTATGGGAATGCTGAACTAACCAAAAGACAATATTTGCATCATAATACTACTGCTTCTATTCCTAAGACTACTACTACTATTATTATTACTGCTCCTACTACTACTGCTACTAATGCTAAGACTACTACTATTAACTCTACTCTTACTGCTACAACTATAACTACTGGTGCTACTGCTACTGCTTATAAACCTAAGGGTATTAAGGTGAAAATTTTACCTTTTTCCGGAGTATCTGAATCCGAATTTCGGAGTATTGAATCGGCAAAGAGAAAGTTTGCCTTTTAAAGTTCTTCCCCAGAAGAACTTCTTGGACCCATTTTACAAGACTTCCATAACTTGAGGGGATCAGGTTTTTCTTTTAACTGAAGACTTCCTAATGAAAATCTAGAGGACCGTGACCTATACAGCTGCTGACAAAGCTTGCTTGTTATTGACTACAGAAACGTGGTGTTGTGATCCCCACAAACTGGCCTGATTTTGTAGTGGCTGAATCACAGGGACTGTCACCGCATATGCGTCCGCTGATAGGGATTTCAGAAAGGCACAACCAATGCCCCTTGCTATTTAATCTCAGCTTGGAGAAGATCGTCATGGGTAATATACATTTTCTAAAAACGCCGATTGAGGTATGTGGTAATTTTGACGAGTGTGATCTGGACAAGGCCTATTAGCCTAGGAGCTATTATATCTAGCCCAATCTTTTGGAGGTTCTCAGCAACACTTGAAAACCCACCCTTACTAAACAAAGATTCAGAGCGGGCTACACCTTTTTGTGAGTACTTTCTAACTGCATACTTTTTAAGGAATTCAAGATGCTTTTAAGGAATGTTTATTCAAGATATTTTACTTGATTCTTCAGCTCTTACCAAATAGTTTCTCTGATTTAAAAAAAAAAACTACAAAGGCAAGGTGGCAAAAACCTTCAGGGCCCACTAGTGAGGAGCCTCAAAGACGCCAGACCCCTATCGATCAATTCCATGAGACCATACTATTCAATTCAACCGGGTGCTAGCAACCGATTCCAATGGAGTCCCCAGCCTCGAATTCCTGATGGTTAGGGTTGGGCCCTAACCACCAGGGCCAAAGCAACCTATTCTAATGGGTGTCTTAGCATCCATATCCATCAGGGCCCTTACATCCAACTCCTACGGAGGCCCCAAGCGGAGCAATTCCAGCTGGAACCTTTAGCAACCAACTCCAATGGGAAACCCTAGTATCGATTGTTATCGAGGGCCACCTAGCTAAAATCTTCACCGACAAAACATTTTTCAAGATGTTTCAAGATTTCTTTGGATGTCACGTAATTGGGGAATGTTTACCTATGTTAAGGATGACGCATTCACACGTAACTTGTTTCTTTAGAACCGTAAGGAATCCCGCTCGTAACTGAGGAGGACACACAAGTGAGTGCTACGTAAAGACGATGTACACGTGGAATGTTACATAATACTTTTAAGAGATTTCATTTTCTTTCAAGGTGATTTTATTTCTTTCAAGTGTTTTTTTATTTATATTTCATTTTTTGCAAGGCATTTTTTTCTCAGGGAAGATTTAATAACTATAGATTTTGTGTACAAATTAGGATTTGAAAGGAATTTCCCCTCAATGGGACGGAGTGCTAAATAGTTGGACTTTGAAAGTCTTCCTAATAATTTGATTTGGCTAATACGTTCTACATGATAAACTATGTAAGAATGAAGATTTCCCCTGTTCACGCATACTGGAATGATTAAATGGTTCGTAATTTTCCTACCCTTTCCACATGTGAGCGTCCTATTGATTTTTGCTATATTAGATGCAACTGTATGTTACAGCATTATTAATTTTCTAAATTGACCTAGACAGGTGAAGTTACTTAGCAGGTGTTACATAGCATCGTTTAGATATTTCATTACATAAACGATTACGTATTGAAGTTTCACCAATGAAAAAGTAATCGAAAGAAGTAAGTCTTTTGTACATACAAATTTTATTAATAGATAAACGTTAGAAAATCATGAAAAAACAGAAAAATGCAGCTAAGACTCAACAAATGGAAAAAAAGAGACGTGAAAAAACCTGTCACAGGATAAAACATAGACCAAAAGGAACTATGAACTAAATAAAGTCAAGGGTCCCAACTTTTTCAATTCCCAATCTTTGGCATTCAATGGCTAACATACAATACCCTCTAGCACCCATTATAGCATTGGCATTTTCAGGCATTTTTGCAAAAAAATTCATTTATACTGGAATCGATCATTTAAACTCAATGAAAAAACCTCCACTACAGTTTTTATGATGACTCCTAGCAATTGAGGTGAGCGTGGCACAATGTACCAGCTCCCAATGACACTCTTCCACCCCCTATCATCCCATCTAATGGTTTTTCTACATATTTCCCTCAAAAACAAATTTATAAACAAAAAAATTATCATTGTCTCTATTTGACAAGCGGAACCTATTAATTTCCTTGCTATATTGAGATGTTCCAGGGCAATTCCAAGCCCGTAACACTCAATTGCTGACACACGGTAACCTCTAGCGACCATTGTCACATATATGACACTTTCGGGAATTTTCCTGCGAAAATATTCGTTTACACTAGAATCGATCGCTTAAACCTAATGTAAAAATCCCTAATAACGTTTCTTCTGGTGACTCCCAGCAACTGAGACCAGCGTTGAACAATGTACTAGCCCCTGATGAAAGCTTTCTGGTGTATATTTTCCACCTAAGGGCTTTCAATCCTTTTTATTATAGAATAAATTTATAATACTAAAAAATAACTGTTTTTACCGGAGACTTACATTTCACTGTTAGACTACAATGTTCCATGGCAATTCCAGGTCTGTGACGCTCAATGGCTGACAAACAAAACCCTCTGGCAAGAATTGTCACACGTTAGACATTTTTCTGGCATTTTCTGCCAAAAATATCCATTTCCACTAGAATGGATCGTTTAAACTTGATGAAGCGTTTCTTCTGATGACTCCTAGCAATTGAGGTCGGCCTGGCACAATTTACCAGCCCTCATTGACACCGTTTGGGTTCAGATTATCACGCCTGTTCCCCACAAAAGATAAATGTTTAAACTAAATGACCATTGTTTTTATTTGAACAGTGGGAACCTACCATTTCACTGCTCAATTGCGATATTCCAAGGCAATTCTTAGCCTGTGAAACTCAATGGAGAACAGATGGCACCCTTTAGCAAGCATTATCTCACATATGAAATTTTCCAGCGACAATATTCGTTTACACTAGAACCAACCACTTAAACTTAATGAAAAATTCTTCATTAGCGTTTCTTCTGACGTCTCCTAACAATTTAGGTCAGCGTGGCACAATTTAATACCCCCAATGACACTTTTATGAGGCACCTTATTACAAATAAGGAGTTTCCAACATTTATCCGTCAAAAATAAATTTACAAACTAAAAAATGTCCATTGTTCTTATTTAAACTTATTGTGTGCTGAATTTTGTTCTTGAAACTTGTTGCATTTTTTATTTTTTCTTCGTAAAACTTATATATTGATTTTCTCCTCATGAAACTGATTTTATTCATGAAACTTATTGCGTACTAGTAATTTTGTTCGTGGGACATGTTGCAGACTATTTTTTGTTCGTTAAACTTGTTGCATGTCAATTTTTCTCTTTGTGAAACTTGCGTATTGGTTTTTTTCCTCGTGAAACTGATTTTGCTCATAGATCTTGTTGTTTGCTGACTTTTGCTCACCAAACGTGTTATATGTTGATTTTTTCTCTCTGTGAGACTTCTATATGATTTTTATCCTGGTGAGCCTGATTTTGTTGATGGTACTTATTTCGCGCCGATTTATTTTTGTTTGTGAAACTGATTTTGATCATTGAACTTGTTGAGCTCCAATTTTGTTCGTGGAACTTACAGAGTGCTTCTTTTTAAATGAAACTTCTTGCATATTGATTTTTCTCTTCTTAAAACTTGCATATTGATTTTTCTCCTCGCAAATCTGATTTTGTTCCAGGAACTTGTCGCCAGCTCATTTTAATTCGTGAAATTTGTCACGTAATGATTTTCGTTCTTGAAACTAGTTACATGTTGATTTTTTCTCTTCGTCAAACTTCTACGTGATTTTTCTCCTCGTGAAACTGACTCTGTTCATGGAACTTGTTTTGTTTCGATTTTGCTCGTGGAAGTGCCTTTTTTAATTATGAAACCTCAGTTTCATTACAATGAATTTCGCTAATACTTTTTTTGTAATGAAAATCAGTGTCGCGAGGAGAAAAATCAATGTAGAAGTCTCACGAAGAGAAAAACCATTATGTATCAAGTTTCACGAACAAAAATCAGTAGGCAACAAGTTCACCGAACAAAACTCTGCACGCAACAAGTTCCTTTATTAAACTCAGTTTTACGAGGCGAAAAATAAATGTACAAGTGTCATGAAGAGAAAAATTCACATGCAGTAGGTGTCATGAACAAAAATTAGTACGCAACAACTTCAATAAAAAAATGAGCATACAGCAAGTTTCTTGAGCAGAATCATTTTCGCGTGAAGAAAATTCAACTTGCAAAAATTTTCATGAACAAAACCCAGCACGCGACAAGCACCATGAACAAAAACAAGGACGCAACCAAATCAGTTTCACGAGGAGAAAAGTCTTTTTGAGTTTCACGAAGGGATAAAATGAACATTTAGCATTTTCTCGAACAAAAATCAGTTTGCTACAAGTTCCATCAACAAAATCAGTTCTACGAGGAGAAAAATCATGTACAAGTTTCAATAAGAGAAAAAATCAACATGTAAAAATTTTCACGAACAAAAACCAGCAAACAACAAGTTCCATGAACATAATCCCTTTCAAGAGGAGACAAATCAATCTACAAGTTTCACAAAGTGAAAAATAAACTTGCAGTGAGTATCACGAACAAAAATCAGTACGCAACGAGCTCCACTAGCAAAGAAATCATCACGCAGCAAGTTCCATTAATAGAATCGGTTTCACAAGGAGAAAAATCAATATGCAAGTTTCACGGAGAGAAAAAACAACATGAAACAATTTTCAGGAAAAAAAATCAGCACACACTAAGTTCAAATAAAAACAATGGACATTATTTAGTTTATAAATGTAATTTTCAGGAAAATGGTTTAAAAACCCCCTAGGTGTTATAATTTGCGCCAGAAGGATGTCATTAGGGGCGATACATTATACCACGGTGACCTCAATTGCTAAGAGTCATCAGAAGAAACGCTAATGGGAATTTTTTCATTAAGTTTAAACAATCGATTCTAGGGTAAACGAATATTTTCACAGGAAAATACCCCAAAATGTCTTGTTTATAATATTTTTTCTAGAGGGTGCCGTTTGTCAGCCATTGAGTGTCACAAGCTGGCGATCGCCGTGAAAAATCGCAATATAGCGATGAAATGGCAAGTTTCCCCTGTTCAAATAAAAACAATGTTCATTTTTTAGTTTATAAACTTATTTTTGTGGGAAAAGATTTAAAACTCCGTAGGTATGATAATGTGTGCGAGAAGGGTGTCATCAGGGGCTGATACATTGTGTCAGGCTGACCTCAAATAGTAGGAGTCATCAGAAGAAACACTAATGGGGATTTTTTCATGAAGTTTAAACTATCGATTCTAGTATAAATAAATATTTTTTTGCAGGAAAAGCCCAAAAAATGTCATAGGTGTGATTAAACTTGCTAGAGAGTGTCGTTCGTTAGCAATTGAGTATCACAGGCTTGAAATTGCCATGGAATATCACAGTCGAGCAATGACATGGCAAGTTTCCGCTGTTCAAATAAAAAAGCATGGTAATTTTTTAGTTTATCAATTTATTTTTTAGGTAAAAACGTTGAAAACCCTTACTTGTGATGATTTTTGCCAGAAAGGTGTCTGGTACATTTTGCCACTCTAGCCTCAATTTTTAGGAATAATCAGAAGAAACGTTAATGGGTATTTTTCATTAAGTTTAAACGATTAATTCTAGTATAAAAAATATTTTTCCAGGAGAATCCCCGTAGAATGTCATATGCGTCATAATGCTTGCTAGAGGATGACATGTGTCAGCCACTGAGTGTTACTGGCTTGTAATTGCTGTAAAATATCGCAATCCGGCAATGAAATGGCAAGTTTCCACTGTTCAAATAAAAAGAATGATCATTTTTTAATTCATAAATTTGTTTTTGAGGGGAAAAGGTTAAAGAAAGGTTTGGGCTGGTATATTATGCCAGTCCAGCCTCAATTGCAAGGAGTTGTCAGTAGATACGTTGATGGGGCTTTTTCATTAAGCTTGAAAAGTCGATTGTAATGTAAATGAATATTTTGTAGGAAAACGCCCGACAAATGCCATATGTGTGATAATGGATTCTAGAGGATTTTGTTTACAAGCCATTGAGTGCCACTAACTGGGAAATGAGAGAATTTTTCAAGGACCCCCACCTTTCTTTAATTCGTGGTAGTTTTTGCCAATATTTCATCCTAGGTATGGGGTTTACACGATTCTCTTTTTCCATTAGTAGAATTTTATATTATTAAAATTATTTTGTAACGTTTTTCAATCCATGAAATTTGTGTGTAAAAACGCCATAGTTCTTTATATTATTTATTACTGGATAAAACTTCAATAAATAATGATTTACGTATAGAAATATCTAAAGCCAAAGCTATGTAACATTTACTATGTAACTTAACCTGTCAAGGTCACTTAGAAAATTAATAATGCTGTAACATGCAGGTTTATCTAATATAGTGAAACTCAATAGCATTGGGACGCTTGTGCTCGCAGGTGGAAATGGGTGAAAACATGCAAACCATTTGATAATTCTAGTATGCGCGAACAGGAGAATCTCCTTGCTTGCAATAGGTTATCACGTAGAATGTATTAGGCGAATCAATATAGTAGAAACACTTTCATAGTCCAACTAGTTAGTGCTCCAATCTATGGAAGGAGGAATCCCTTTCAAATCATAGTCTGGACATAAGATCTTTGGTTAATAAATGTTCCCTGAGAGAAAAAAAGAAAAATGCCTTGAAAAAAAATGAAATCTCTTAAAGTATTATGTAACATCCCACGTGTACATCGTCATTACCTAGCACCAACGAGTAAGTCATCCTCAGTTACAAACGGGGATTCCCTACAGGTCCTGAAGAAACAAACTATGTATGAATGCGTCATCCTTAACATAAGTAAACGTTCCCCTATTACATAGTATCCAAAGAAATTTTAAAACATCTTTAATCTGTCATGTCAGTTAAACTGGTTGCTAGGGCTTCTCATAGAAATGGATGCTAGAATCCCCCGTCGAAATTGATTGCTAGGGAGCCCCATTGCAATTAATCGTGAAGAGCTTCTGTTGGAATTGGATGCTAGGGCCGTGATGGAATTGGATGCCGGGGCGGTCATTGGAATTGGTTGCAAGGGCCCTGGTGGTTAGGCTAGTGTCCCGATGAAAATATATGTTAGGGCCCCTATGGAATATGATGCTAGAATCCTTCAGTAAAATTGGATGCTATGGCCATCAATAGGTTAGGTTAGGGGCTCCCAATGAAATTGGATTTTAGCCCCCAAATGGAATTGGATACTAGAGGTCCCATTGTAATTGGTTGCTAGCACCCGAGTTGAATTTAATGCTAGGAGCATGGTGAAATTGCTCACTACAGGTTCGGCGTCTTGAAGGTTCCCCTCTAGCAGGCCCTAGAGGTTTTTACCATCTTGCCTTTGTCGATTTTTTAAGAATCAGAGAAACTATTAGGTAAGAACTAAAAAAAACACTTTTAACAAAAATGTTTTGAAGAAAAAAATTCTTAAAAATGTGTTGAAATGTCTTGAAACGTCTTGAAAATGTCTAGAAGAAAAATGTCTCAAAAGTGTATTGAAATTTCTTAGTGCGTCTTGAAAAAATATCTTGAAGAAAAATGTCTTAGTAGAACTCCCCGATTGACTAGTGGACTCTGACATTCCCTCTTACCTAATAACCAAAAGTAAACAAACCCTATTACGTAACATATTTTTTGCTTCCACTCTAACTAGTCCTATTATGTAACAACCAAAAGTAAACAAACCCTATCACGTAACAAGTAGACCCTGTGACGAAACATCCAATGAAATCCTGATTTGGTGGGGACCCCAGAAGGATTTTTAAGTAATTAACACCTATATCTCTCTCAGAAAACATTCCAAATTACTTAAAATGCATGTGCATCTCTTTGAAAAGATTCTCTATGACTTAACAAACACCTGCATCTCTTAGAAAGAAAACCTTATTACATAATAAGCACCTCTATCTTGAAGAAAATTAAAAACACCTGTGTCTTGAGGGAAACGCCGTTTAACTTCTTCGTCATCTTCAATCATTAAGAGAAGAAAAGAGTAGCAGCTTTGGGTCTGTTTAAACAGATTGGGCCGTCACTACTGTTTTATTTTTCATGTCAACTACTTAAGGCATAAAACCAAATTAAACACAACTATTTGTGTCCAAATTTTCAAAACGGTGTATTTTGTTGGAAATTGTCTAAAAACTTTCAAATAGCTACACCATCCTACAAATAGCAGGCCAAACTGTAGGCTAAATTCTTACAGGAAGACCGAAATTACTTTAACTGGTATTTAATTTTTTACTGAAAAGACTATGTCTATATAAAACGAACAGAGATTAATTAAAAAACATTTTGACAAAGTGAGTTTTGTAAAAAAAAAGAACTCCATTAAACCCAAAAATAAGCAGAAATAGAATAAAATAATCTACCAAGCGTAAAACTACTACAAATCAGCATCGATAAATAAATGAAATCCAAAACGAACATAAATTATAGTAAATAACCGAGTCAAACTCGAAACGAACATAAATTAACATAAGTAGGGCTCAAAATCCTTACGCCTTCCCCAGGCCATAACATAATTTTCACTTTACTGAATAAAACTAAATGTTTTCACTTTTATTGCTTTAATAAATAAAATACTATTAACATTTTAAGGAATATATATCATAAAACTGGCAACGACATAAATATGTTAAACTGACGCATACTCATTTTGTTTTTCAGTAAAGTGTAAATTATATTCTCGGCTTGGGAAGGCATAGGGGTTTTGAGCCTAACTCATGTTAATTTCTGCTGGTTTCGAGTTTGACTCGATTACTTATTATAGTTTCTGTTCGTTTCGGGTTTCATTTATTTATCGATGCTGACTTGTGATAGTGTTACACATGGTAAATTGTTTGATTCTATTTTTGCGCATTTTTGGTTTAATGGAGCTATTTACTTTCTTTTGAAAAACTTATTTTGTTAACTTATTTTGTGGAAACAGTTGTTTTTATTAATAAACTTGAAAAGGTGAAATGTTAAAGTATCTGACCTGAACGTACCGGTAACATCAGCTTGTTTAGGAGAAAAGAGGGAGAGCCTTACCGATTTATTAAAGAAGTAAATGATAGGTAATAGTGAACATTGAGCAAGAGGAGGGGTAAAGGTACAAGAAAAGAAAATTAACTGATTCTAAACAAACACAGATTGAGCAAACATGCTGCAGAAGTTTTTTGAAGAAATAAAAAATCAATCCTAGAATTGTAGAAGGTCGAAAACTTGGAGCGTTTTGCAGAAATCAGTTTGTGGTAATGAACAATGGGTAAACAGGAATCCTAGTTTATAGTAAGAAAAAAAAATTCTTGAAAAATTACAATGCTAATTAAACGGTGGATTCAATGAACGGTTTAATTTCGCATCACGAATAATAACAAGTTGCAAAAAGTACTATCAAAAACAACAATAAAGCTAAATAAAAAACTCCACACATTAAAATTGCGTTCAAACCAGCCTATAATAGCCAGCTACATATCTTGATATTGATTCAGCGACTACAAAAATTGGACCGTTCGCGGAATAACTGCTTTACACCGGTTTACTATTTCATATTTTTTAAAGACTCCTGAATTTCTTTCCCCGGGGGAACGGTTAAAAGATACTTACTATTCATGCAGTGAACGTGACACAAAGAATAAATTCTTCATGTATTTTGCGGGTAATCAGTCATTTGTAGGGTAGAAGTATTCAGTATGTTTAGTAGGCCCTTAAAAAACAACTGTTCAGCTGATGCTTTACGAGTAAACTTCAGATGGGAAACAATTACCAGTCAAAGGCTGGTAAGAGGTTATTACCTAGGAGTTATTACCTAGGTAAGAGTTTACTACCTAGGTTAGAGCATTACCTAGGAGTATGCGAATTTTGGTCAAAATTGCGGTGCTATGATGAAAAACATAAATATAACAGCATCAAAAATATTAACATATTCAGAAATCAACCATTTATAACTTCCCTTAATCCTTGAAATTTGTATTACTGAGTATATCATCGGCACACATAACGAGTGACACATCGATGCCCAAATACAGGGGTGGATCTAGGGAGGGGACAGGCAGATATCCCCCAAAAAAGATTACAGTTTGCGCTAACTACAGGAGTAGGGGAAGATATAACAATGGACCAGTCAACAACTAATTGAATTTAAGCCGGATTAACTTTGTGCCTGTTCGGAATAAATAACGAGTGAAATACTTTTGAACTTGTAATTGAAACAAAATGTATAAAAAACAAATGTATTTGTTAGATAAATGTATAAACTTGTAAATGATTACGGCTTAAGTATTATTTATGGATCGTGGCTGTGAGTTAGTATTCAGCACTACTATCATCTGAGTCGTGCATTGAAATATTCGGATTCCTTGCAAATCACTGGATTACTTGCCCCACTCAAAGATAAGTTATTATTTATTCTCATTGCATTCATTTCGCCAGTGTGGATCATTTCATAATTGTGCTTATTGAGAACTTATCTGTGGATATACCTTTTTTGCTTAATTGTTTTTGGACTGATGCCGAGTCGTGAGTGAAATTTGCTTATCATGGACAATTGGAATACAAGTACGCTTTATTATTGCCCAGTTTTGAATTTTGCTCAGCACAATCTCGATGAGGGGTTGGACCATCAGTCGACTGTAAAAAACGCTAGTGATTTTTTTCCCGTATGAAGATGTTCTTGGCGCTAAGAAACTTTTATATAATCTTCCCAGATGAGCCTATACCTCGTCGTTCGGGACCCAGTGCTAAGAGTAGTTCATTGTCGGACATTATCGCTACTCTTTCTCGCTGCTCTGCAGAAAATATTGATATTCCAGAGTTCGTGATCAAATCCCCCTCTGAAGTCCTTAGCATTTCGGCGTCAGCTTATTCTATCCTTACCACCAAAGTCAACCAGTGCCTTGATCAGCTAAAATCACTTGCTCACCTTAATAGTCCAACAACGTCTATAAATAGTTCTTTGGTCTCAGATAGTAAGGGTACCAATCGCAAACCCTCGTATGCCGTCGTTCTTAAATATCTGCCTCCAGAACTAAGAGACCCGGTTTCTCGCAAGGAAAAGCTTGATTCTTTCGCCGGACATGACGGAATTATGTCGGTAAATTCCGAACCGTAATGAAAGAATGGGTTGTTGTTACGCGGGATAAAGTTTCCGCCAATTCTCTTGCCGCATCTGCTGTTGCGAGCTATCCAAATATTATTGCTAAAGTGATTGATCGCAAACCTCTTGGAGTAATTAGAGGACTTCCCGATAGTGTTTCTAGCAGTATACTCATCCCCGCTATTCCTGGTCTTGTTGAGGCCACCCAGATCGGCTCCTCATACATTCCGTTTAGAGTTCCTTGATTGCGCTGCACTAAAATCTGCCATCGCTACAGGTCTGCGCTTGGGTTACGAGTCTTTTAAAATATCGGAATACAAAGAAATGCCTAGACGGTGTCTTAGATGCCAAAGTATCCATCATTCGTTATTTTACTGCCCATGTGCCCCGAATGAGATGAAGTGCTCTAAATGTTCTGGATGCCATTCCAATACTAAAGACAATCCTTGCTTAGAGGCTCCGAAATGTGCCAACTGCGGCGAAGCTCATATTTCCTATAGTATGAATTTCCCAGTGATCAAACGCGCTCTGAACTCTCCTCCAAAATGAACCAAGCCACTATTTTAAGTTTTGCTTCTCTCAATATTAACGGCACAAAAGACAAAGACATGTTAATTAATGAATTATTAGTCTATGACATAGTGTTCTTGCAAGAACATCTTTTGACCAAATCAAACGTTTCTAGCCTAAAGCGATCTTCTGTCCACCATTCTATTCGCAAGAGGCCATGAAACCTAGGGGCCGCCCTTCTGGTGGTCTAGCAATTTTCTTCCGTTCCCCATCAAAGCCCTCTGTGATTCATTGTGATGATAACATCTTAGCGATTCAATGTGATAGTACAGCCTTTATAAACGTTTACTCACCTTGCAATCGACGTTCTATAGCATCGTTCACGTTTTTCGCTAAATGTTGCTCCAGTTTAAAGTCTCTCCTCGAAAATCTACGTTTGAAAGACCTAAATTGGGTTTTAACCTTAACTGTGACATTCTTGGTACCTCCGATAGGTCAATCCTCTTGCTAGAATCACTTCCTAGCATATATCACATCGCAGTTAAGAGCATCCCATTCACGTATATTCATAACGGAGGCTGTTCAAAATCGAACCTGGATCACGTGATCTCTTCCAGTTCCAGCTTAATATCATCGATTGTCAGGGTGAATGAAGAGAAGATTGATGACAATCACCTTATTCTTAGCTGTAATTTATCCTGTGAGCTATCTGGTAAAACACTTTCTGCTCAGCTGAAGTGGCATACGAAGTTGAACTGGGATCGTGCTAATGTCAAACTATACCTTGCTACGATAACTGCTTTACTGTCGACCATAAAAGTGCCATATCACCTGCTGCAAACGTCAGTTTCCTCGCCTTCAAGTAGGGTTGACCTAAATTGCTATTATTATCAAATTGTCCATTGCCTTAAATCAGCTTCCAAAGCTGCAGTGCCTGTGGATAAAGTTCGGATTGGTACAAGAAAGCCTAATTGGAACGTTGATCTTAAAGTAAATGTGCTAAGCAAAATGCCAAATTTTGGCTACGTATGTGGATATCATGTGACCGACCATCGTCCAGAGCTGTTTTCTCTATGAAACAAAATTGTAAACTTGAATATAAGGCCAGTTTGAAGAGAGCACGCTTGAATGCATGGCCAGGCCCCACCGATAAGGCCTCCTGGAATAAGGTTATTAATGGTGAGAAATTTTGCTTAAACCGCTTTTACCATAGCGGACACACCGTCTCCTGCAGGCTCACGTTTAGCCTGTAACAATATCTGAAATTCGCCGGGCTTTAAGAAAATTAAGCGTTCAAATAGCCTTGATGGTGATGGCCTTTTTTACCGATTTTTTGCTTATGATTGTCCTGCTCTACTTAACCATCTACAAATATTTTTCCAGTCTTGCTTAGCACAGTCGCTCGTTCCTGATAGTTTCCTTTGTGGCCGTGTAACGTTTATTCAAAAGCGAGGCAAGGACCCCACGTCATGTATAAATTATCGTCCCATTACAGTATCGTGTTTTTTAAGTAAGTTGCTTGAACATTTGTTGCTGCCAGAAATTGCCAGTCGAATTGTGATTTTACGCCTTTTCAATTTGGTTTTCGGAAAAGTTCCGGTTGCTCCCATGCACATCATGTTTTAAGCCGACTCATGAAAGATGCCGTAAAAACTAAAATGTCTTTATAATGTCTTACTGTTGATATTTCTGGAGCTTTCGACAATATTGTGCACTCTCAGGCTCTATTTTCCCTTGCGTCTTCAGGTGTTAATCCTTCCGCACTGAGTTTATTGTCTTCTTGGCATTCAAAGTCTAAAATTCAAGTTACCTGGAATGGCCAAACATCTGACCCGGTAAAAATGAATAAGGGAGTTTGGCAAGGTGCCGTATTGTCTCCTAGTATATTTAAATGCGTGCTTGTATCGTGCCTGCGTCCCCCTAGAAGTTCTGTTTTTACGGTAATATTGGTTTGTGTTCTATTGAATATGCAGATGGCGTTCTTCTTGTTGCCCGGACCCGCCGTGGATTTCTTTCTAATTTTACTATATAAACCAATGAATTATCCAAGATTGGACTGTCAGTTAATGCGTCTAAATGCGATTTTATTTGTTTTAATAGCCCTTATGCGGTCGCTCCATTCGTTGCTGGGACTGCAGTTCTACCAAGTTCTTCTTTAGTTAGTTGGCTTGGTCTGTGTTTCGGCTCAACAGTTTCCACTACCTGTTCATCCCTAGTGAATCAAGCCGTGAAAAACATACGCGTCGCTTACGGAAAAATATCCCCAAACAAAAGCCATTACAACCGCAACGGTTTGTGCATGATTTATAACGCTTATTGTGCCCCTGTGCTTTTGTTTTTATCAGGCATGGCTCATCTGTTTCGTAAGAAAGATCGACATACTCTACGTACGGTTTATTTCAGATATTGCAAATTCATCCTCCGGCTTCCTAGATGGCACCGAAACAAAAAATAATTGCTCGATTTGGTTTAATAGATGTGCCTTCTCGGATTCGGTCTTCCAGTGACGATTCATGTAAAAAGACTATCAACTTTATTCACGTTTATGACCCTCTGCAGCCTTTTTTCCATATTGATAATGGTTAATTAGTCCATGTTGTCTTTTGTTAGTTTGAATTTTTTTTCTTCGCTGTTTATCGTTTTTGTTATTTATAATACTCCGTACTTTGTGTTTTTTATACTTTTACGGGTAATAAATTTCATTCATTCATTCAATGGTGGAACCCAAGTTTTTTTGGTACCCCTCCCCCCTCCCCCACCCTCCAAAATAAGTCCGGTATCTGAGCAGATATATACAACTTTTTCTTGCGCACTCTTTTGGGATAATGAGAGAGAGAATTTTTTTGAAAAATAGTAAAAATGCAAAAAAAAGAAAAATTTGTCCATATGGCTTGGGTGGTCATTCTCGAAACTACAAAATAAATCACTTATCAATGGGTTCCCCTAAAAAAAAAGAAAAGAAAAAAAAGCAGCACTTAAGCCCTTATATTACACTAACCTAATATAACAACACTATTATGAACTATTTCCCTACTTTATATATATATATATATATATATATATATATATATATATATATATATATATATATATATATATATATATATATATATATATATATATATATATATAAAGAAAAAATATCATAAGTCATAAATACCAAAACGGTGGTCCCTAAGCAACCCACGAAAAGTCGACCCATCAGTCTCTTGAACTATATCAAGAGGAAGGGGCTCCCATATAGAAGGAAGAACATGGCGAATTGAAAATGCAGACCTTATAGTCCTTTTAATCGGTTTTCTAATCGTTGACGAATTCCTTGTCTCATATTCAGGTTCATCTCTCTCAAACACACTAACCAAACATTGAGGTCCATTTTTATGCAAAGTATCAAACATAAATAGAGCCTTATAAAAATTAAAAGGACCTGAAACTGGTAAAATTTCAATTTTAGGAACAGTAATAATATTGTTATTTTCTAGAAAAGGCAAATTAATGGAGTATTATCGGATACCTTTACGAACAGGTGTAATTAAATTAAATGTCAGCAAACTTAAATCTTAAGTCACAGTTTCTTACCCATTTTCCTCCATACAGCAGCGACACGATCCTCAGCGTGTTGAAGATTTCAGCATTAGGCTCTTAGTCCCACTCATGAGTTTGGCTGCGCATGGGGATTTGTTATATTTTATGATGTTGCACAATATGTATAGCTGATCAAAATTTTTTTTTATATTTTCATAGGATCATCAAGCTTGACAAGAGATTTGTAGTAGGAATAAGAGCCACTCCTGGCTAAACAATACCCCTTGAGTTTTCTGAGCTTTCAGTAATTTGTAATGTGTTTTCTGGAAACGTACGGAAAAAGGAACTAAAATGTATCGTTTGGAAACGCATCGATGATAAGTTTCCTTTATCTTAATACAGACAAGCATAAGAGTTCTTTTACATTGGATGCTGTGTTGATTAGTTCTTATTCTACTCCGTCATTCTAAGCTGCTCAACCTTTTTTAGCATTGAGTAATCCTTAAAGAGCGCAACAGCAAAAGAAAACTAGAACTTTACCTCAAACACAACTCCAATAACAGCTAGACCGTCCGGCTGAGTCAAAGCATCTTGTACTGAAGAATATTTGGTATTGCGATGAACTAAGTGTATCTCCACTGGGTATCTAAAAAAGTCATCGTAAACATTTTCAGCAACTCAATAGATTAATGATTAATTACTTGCTGAAATTTTTCCGTGGGAAGAGCAGGGTCCTAACCAACCCCGCTCCTAGCCGGAGGCAATCCTAGCCGAGTGGATTGGTGCAATAAATTTTAGGCCTTTGCCTGAGAGGGCGAGGGTTCGAATCCTAGGGTACCCAACTATTTAGTTTGGGACGGGGGTCAATGGCGTGACTCTGTAAGCTCAGCCAGAGTTGACCCAGCTCTGAATGGGTACCTAGAGATGTCTGGAGAAATTAAACTGGAAGGGTGTGCGAAAGCACAGAATGGTTGTCCCCTTCCCCCCTATCACATTTTCTGGCTGAAGGGCCGAGAAATGTAGATCAGTGTCACCGTTAGGGACTCTCAAGTCCAATGCTGTATTCTTTACCTTTACCCTAGAGCAGGGTAGGGGCCTAGAAAAAAGAAGTCATAAACAAGCTTTACCTAAAACTGGAACGGATGTCTGGAATGGATGAGAAAGAATTCTAGGTTTGCTCCTCGCCCCTCCAGGCACTCGTTGATCACTCCATGACCTAGATGAACTACTTGAACAAGAACTTTGATTCTTTTCTCAAAATTTTCTGGAAACCAAATTTGAAAGATGCAATTTTACAGGTTTGTACAAGAAAGGAGCTCATAATAGTAAAAACGAGAAACTAATCACAGAAGTAATAGAGAAGTAATAGAATTAATAGAGTAAGAGAGCATAACTCTAAATCAGATTTATGCATTGGAAGAAAAACAGATATTCGAAAAAAAGTCTGTTTGGTATATTGGTCTTTATGTTTAGAGGATATTTTGTCAGTATAAAATCTCAACCAAGTACTTAGAGTCTAAAGCCACAAAATAAGAAAATGGGATAACGAGCATCATATTTCGGGAGGGACGTCTAACCGCAAATTAAAGTATTTCATTTTCTGATCGGTCCAAATTCTGTGTCCTTACATAGATTTTACATTTTAAAAGGTGCTCCGTCCCTAACACCTTCCATTGGCTAAACTCCTGCATATACTCAAAAACATACCAGAATGTCTAAAAGAAAAGTATATTGATGGTAAGTGGCGTAACTTCATTTCTATAGCCACTAGGTGCTATAGCTCAGTACTATAAGCATTAGGTCGCGTTCCTATCCCTTTTAGATGTGGCTGTTAATGAGTAATTCTGAAAACGTTATTAATTGTAGCTTAAGGGTCATGGAGCATGACACTATATAGTCTTTAACAATACCTTAACAATCATCGCGCATGCCCGGGTAGAGCAATTTACGGAAATCGTATTTTATCATACAGAATACGTCTCGCTGTTTTTACTTTCTGACCAAAGCCAGCCAGCCGCTGCAAAAACGACAAAAAGAGTTCTTGGTCTTCCTTTTCCCTTGTAACAGTCTAAATAAGATCAAAACCTATTTTGTCCTTTCAACAAAAACTAAATCATCAGTAGCCAACACCTGTGTTCAAAATAATCAATGTAAAGGCCTGGTAAAGAGCGACCCTTGCTAATAGAATTAAAAATTCTTAAAACTAACTACTAGCGTACACGCTAGATAAGTTGACAATGGTTAATTTGAATCTTTTGATAACTAATAGTTTTTTTGGTTTCTTGAAAAACATTCTATAAATGAGAATGATCAGTGGGACTTGTCTTTCTTGGTGATTTGAATCAATGTCGAAGGCGTTTGATCCCTGATATTTTCTATACTTTGAAATCAAGATTTTTGCTACTCTCTTTAATTCTAAGTCGGTGGTGGTTTGATGCGCTAACCTGTCCTTTATTTATATGAATTAGGTAAGGTTCATAGGAGCCTAATTAACAAAAAAAACAGGACACAGTTTTTGCGTGTACAGATCCAGGAAGGATCAAAGACTCTCCTTCTAACATTAAATAGCAGCGAAGGCCACACAAACACAACTTAGAAACAATAGGGAAATTTTCTCAAGACAGTGGAATTCAATTCAGTGAATATTTTGGCCCTATGTCCAAAGGCCGGCTTCAGCACAACACCAGAAATATATATATAAATATAAATATAAATATATATATACATATATATATATATATATATATATATATATATATATATATATATATATATATATATATATATATATATATATATATATATATATATATTTAATGTATATATATACATATTTAATATATATATTTAATATATATATATGTATTTATATGTATATATTAAATATATATATATATATATATATATATATATATATATATATATATATATATATATATTATAGTTTTATAGGTCATATAGGGTTTTATATAGGTCAGTTTTACTGCTGATGATGGACACTGTATATGTGTCCGAAATATTCAGTTAAAATTTTATAGATAGATAGATAGATATATTTATTCACCGAAAAGCCCAATTGGGCCATGGTGACATACACAAAACAAGTAAAAAAATACAGCAACAAACATAGACTGAAAAGACATTAAACTACTTATTTAAAAAACATCACGATACCTCATACCTACCCGGACGAACTTTCCAATATTATTTATAGTTAAGTAACACCTACTTCTAAAAATTTCCGAAATCCAACCTCTGTTTCACTGTCGATATAAAAGGTTTCATCCCTATTTTGAACTTTTTTTATATATACTTTCCATATGTTATTTTGTTATCTTTCACCAGCCCTGCACTCACATGAATAAAAAGAAGATACAATTAACAATAAGGAATAGAACTAATAATAATGTACATTATAAGCCCCCCCCCCCCCAAAAAAAAAAATTAAGATCTTAAAAAGCCTATGAAATTCAATTATAGATTGATTGTGCGAAATATTTTGGGTTTAGACTTACAATTTAAAAGTTCAGCGAATAAGTGTTATTAATATTATACAGAACTTTATTATTAAATCATTAGACTGTTCATTTATTAAAAAAAAGAATCAGAGACGACAGAGACACTCAGTAAAGTCATAAAGATCTTCATATTTTTCGAGCAAAAAAAAATTCAAAAAATGAGATTAAAAAGAACATGAAGTTAAGCCGGAATGAGTGACGGAGGGATCACATGTCCCTTTTTGCCTTTTTTTTTACAGGGAATAAGGCCTTCGCTCGTTTTTGAACAGTATTTTTCTTTTTTTTCTTAGTAGCAAAATTTTCAAAATAGTATATCTCAAAAACTGCTACAATATGTATT